>NW_002987829.1:58745-127495 GCF_000006295.1 Pediculus humanus corporis
TTTTTCCCTTGTTTCAAGTTATTCGAAACAAACTTGCACAACCAACAAACAACAACCAACAACCGACAACAACAACAACAACAAAATTATTGCAAGTTAATAATTAACTTGAAGGTCACATTCGAATTTACTTAGTTTTTTTTTTCTCTCTAATTTAAAATCACTTACATTTTAAATTTTTTTTTCTCATAAAATAATTTGTGCACATGGCCTTATTATATATTATTTATCAAGTAAATAAAAATTTAGAGCAAAAGAAAAATTCTAATCATAAATTTTTTTTTTTTTTATCTATTTATAATTTATTTATTTATTTATTTATTTCATGCTTCAATAATAATACTTATTTGAAAAACTTTCTAATAATGTGATTAAATAAAAACTTAGGCAACCTGTGGAATTTTTTTTTTCATTTACGAGTTAACTGATCCCTTTTTTTTTTTTTTTTTTTTTTTTTTTTATTCGAAAAAAAAAAATAAATTCATAATTATTAATTTTAATTTAATTGCCATTACTTTTAAAAAAAAAAAAAAAAAAAAAATTTCAATTCCATTAAACATTATTATTTCTTCCACCTTTATATCTATTTTATATTCATTTCCTTTTTTTTTTTTTCTCTCTCTCAAATTAATAATTATATTAATTTATTTTTAGAAATTAAAAAAATTACTACTGACTTACTACTGTAATTTCTATATAAATTAAATTACCTTAGTAGTTAGTTACAAATGAAAAAAATTAAATTAATGACTCATAATGGCTTTTTTTTTTTTTTATGTAGAATGACTAAACTTCACACCATAAAAAATTACTCTGATACACATATATATATATATAAATATATATTTATATATATTCATAGCATCAATAATAAAATGTTTCAAGTATTTAAAAGAACAAATTATTTTAAATTAAGGCTTCGAGTTAATTTTGAAATTTTTACAACTAAAAAAAAAAACACAGATTTACAGCAGACATTTTGATAACATATTGTTTAAATACATTGTCGAGAATGCTCAATACTTTAAAAAAAAAAAAATCAAGGATAAAAAAGACATTATGTTTCATGCACGCCTTTTTCCTATTTGCATTATTAGAAAATTGTATTCGGTATGTTGCACAATTTTTCAAATTATTCATGTAATATTGAAAATATCAAATGATATTGCACTCGCTAGCAATTTTGCCATAATTAAACAATGATGGCGATGTAAAAAGTTATAAATAAATAAATAATAATTAAAATTACATTACCTTAGCAAGCCTAGCTCTTTTAATTAAGTCATTTAACTTCCTGAGTGCTGCATTCCTAGGTAAAGATTGTATATCTCTAAATAAGTCTTGTTTCTCATCTTCGAATAAAATTTGATTTGCCGTATATGTAAGCGGCTTGTCCCAAAATGAGCCGATATAAACCCTAGCCACTTCTGGAGTTTGTAAAACTTTTCCTAAAGACCACATAAGAGCACCATAAACTCTCATCAATTGTTGATGATCCACCATATCTGCTTTATTTAATACAATTCTGATTTTATCATCGTGACCTCTTAACGCTTCAATCGATCTACGAAACTCATCGGAAATGTCTAGTTTGTGCGCATCGAATAATAATAAAATTCTGTCAACCCTTTCTGCGAACCATTCTAAAACACCTGTAAAATCATAACCTCTATCCACTCTTTGCTTTTCACCGGATAAAATCCCAGGTGTGTCAACAATGGACATTCCCATAAGCACAGGAGATGGTAATGTTGAACATTGAAATCTATTCAAAAAAGCATTTCCAAATTTTGCCAATGGTCGAAATTGTTTTTTAGGATCCACTACCAAAGCATTACCGGGAATTACTCCCTCTTTTGTGTCATACATAACAGCTATAAAACGATCTGTCGTGGGCTCTGGTCCAATTCTAATCCCAGGAAAATCTCGCTCTAGAAGATATTTAATAAATGTTGTCTTCCCTGTTGAGTATTGTCCAACTAAAAGTATCATTGGCTTGGCATCAAAATCAGAGTCATCCAATTGTGGAGAATGAAAATCATGAAAATTGTACTGAAGTTCCAAAGGTAATAATTTCTGTCTGTATACTTTTTTAAGTCCCTCAAGTACATTTTCAAACACTTCATTTTTCTTTCCCTCTTTATTCAACCAATGAAACATTTTGTCACTAATTAACTGAAAACTCAACTTTTAAAAAAAATATTTTTTTTAAATTTAAAAAAAAAAACCAATCAATGGGTCCAACATTCAATAAATAATGCTTTGAGAAGACATAAAAAATTCTCTAGGAAACTGTCAAAAACTACTCACAGTTTCAATTGAATCACGATCTTGATTGCGCAAGCTCTTTACGAAGGTCCAGTTTTAACGATGATAAACGTGGACCTTCACTGATTAAAATTAAACACCAAGAAAAAATTAAACTAAAAATTTTTAATTTAAAAATAACATACCTAAAAACGCGCTTTTTAATGAATAAAATTACCCGACAATTTAACTGATATCCCTACCACTAAGTAGTTTCATACAATTGTACTATTCGTTAAAAGCGCTCCTTCTTTGTAATCATAAGTGCAGATTACTATATATCCTATAAGAACTATGTGTTTAGATTTGTACCCAAAAAGCAGACGACGCCTATAAAACGTTTCCTGTGCCACGTCATTTTTTAAAATTTACCGCCGACAGGTGATGCTTTCTGCAAATCAAATTCAAATACTTTAAAAATTCACTAAAAGATGTCGCTAAAAACGCAATTTTAAAAATAACGAAGTTTTAATTAATGATTTATTTATTTATTTATTTACTTTTTTTTATTTTTAATTAATAATATAATTAATAATCAAAAACTTTTCCGTTGTTTCCTTGTTTAAAAAAATTATTATTATATCAACATATATCATAAATTTTGAATTAATCACAATAAAATTTTTTTTTAAATAGTTAATTTAATTGAAATATTTGTATTAATAAACATGTAAAAATTTGTTAATATTTTACATCCTTGTAAAAAATAATTTAAAATCCTAGGGTGTTAATTTTATGAACGATAAAAAAAAAAAAAAAGGGATGAACGGATGTTTATGACTAATTTCTGACTCACAGAAAAAAAGTTATTATCAACCATTTTACCAATTTAAAAAATTATTTAAACCATTACACACAATTTAAATCGACATATTTGTTCTTTCTTCAATTCGATAAAATTTAATTATTATTTATTCATTTTTTTTTTTTTTTTTAAATAAATACATAGATCCTTTCAGAGCTTTTTTTTTTACCTTAAAAACAATGTTTTATTATTATTGATATTTTTCATAAATTTATTTTTGCTGTTTTTATTTAAGCCTTTAACATGCCCTCATTGCGTTTTAATAATTTTTTTTGTATCTAGTATCATGATTGAAAGTGTAGCCTAGCATTCATTGTTGACGTAGCGTCCGTGAATACTGATGACTCATACCTTTGAATGACGTAATGAGGGCCTTCTTTAAAGTCAATTATTCAAATTTATATATATATATATATATATATATATACATACACATTTTTTTAATGTCATTCAAAAATAATTTGTTATTTTCGATTTGGGTTTTTCTATTCGATAAATTTAAAAATAATACATTTTATATATTTTTTTACCCCTTTTTTTAAAAAATGTATCATTCGCCCACCCCCTCCTTCCCCTCCCTCCCCCAATTAAAAATAAATTATATTAATAGATTTAAATTTTCATAATCAATGGTGGAAAATCAATTTTTTTTTTTTTTTCAAATGCAAAATTGTGAATCTATTTAAATATTTAAATATCAGTTTTATGTACATAAAAAAGAAGATTTTAATTAATAATTAAATTAATTAATTAATTAATACTATTAAATAAATATTACACATCAGACATTAAAAAAAAGTTTAAGACTATTTTCATGTTTTTTTTAAACATTGTTTCTAATTCATAAACAATTTTTTTTAAAATAATAATAATAATAATTGTAAATTATTTAAATTTATTCAAATGTAAATTGTTATAAACATATTGCTTTTTATCTTTGCCAGAAAAAAAAAAAAAATAGTTTTGTAATAATAACATCAACAATTCACAAATTTATAAACATTTTGTATAAAAAAAAAAAATATATTTAGACTTAAAACAATTTTTTTTTTTTTTTTCAATTTTATTTACGATATTATAAATTAAATTAAATAGTTAAATAATTATATTATATTATAAATAAATATTTAAACGATTCTAGTATGTAAATATTATTATATTTTGTGTGTAATAATTTATTAACTTATTTTTTTTTTTCTTTTCCATTTTATTTATACGTTAATATTAACTCTTTCGAGGGGGGGGGGGAAAGGGGGGTTTGTTGCTAATAATATAAAAAGTAAAAAACTTTGTGTCGATTTTAATTAAATCTGACATATTATTCAATTTATTTATAATAATATAAATAAATAAAAATTTGGCAAATAAATTATTTTAGAAAAATTTTTTTCGAATGCATATATTCATCCATTATCAAAATAGATCCTTAAATAAGGCCTTACATAAATAGACCGTTTCTCCTACGATTAGCTTACTACGATTATAAATTTTATCAGTTTGTTTTTTAAATAAAAAAAAAAAAAGGAAAATTTAAAAGAAGTGAATAACAATATTAACGTAATGAGTAAAACTTTCTTTTTTCATTTTTAATTTCACTAGCTCAATGAAAAAAAATTATTTAGATATTGCGATTTAATGTTACTTGTTGTCTTTTTACACTAAAATGGTAAAATAAGTTTCGTTTCAAAATGATGATAAGTCGATAAGGTTGCGGTGAATCGTTTACGGTTTTAGAATTAAGCTCGAGTCAGTCTAGCTGACTCATGGACACGTTGTCTACTGCAGTTAAAAAAAAAAAAAAAGAAAAGAAAAAATTTCAGTTTTATTTTGCTTGCTTCTTTTTTTATTTTGGGAACAACGTTTATTTAAAGTGATTTATTTTATAAAAATAAACTCGCGGTGTTTTTTTAATCATGTAACTATTTTATATTAATATGTGTCTATATATATATAATTAAAAAATTCGCGGACAGTGAATCAAAAATTTTTATTTAAAAAAAAAAAAAAAAACAAACAAACGAATGTTGTTGTTTAATTAAAAAGTCGGATAATAAAGTGACTACGAATCACAACTTTTTTTTTTTTTTAAGTTTTAAACCTAAAATTTTATTTTCATCAAGTTTTTTATAATTAATACGTGAAATTTATTTATTATTGATATTAATTTAATTATTTGCACTTGTTTTAAAAGTGTTTTAATTAATTTAAAAAAACCAAGTCAACGAATTATTATTATTATTTTTTTTTGTAAAAGATTTCTATATAAAGTGACCGTTGAGAAAAAATTATTAAACTATTAAAAACAAATTTAATTGAATAAAAAATTATTTTGTGTTAATTAATAATAACGTTTGTTAAAATAAAATTTAAAAAAAAATGAGTGGATTACGACGGTTAAAAAAAGAAATTCGAAGACGAGAAAAGAAATTTAATTCCAATTAAAAAAAAACTAACCTATATTCACACAGGTAATGAAAATTTTATTATTATTATTATTATTAAACAAAAAATTTCTTTTTCAATGCTAAACATTATTATTATTATTATTATTATTATATTTTTAGTTAAAAAAAACCTTATGAAAATGATATTTTATAATTAATAATGATAATTTTCTTTTTTCTATTTTCTATACATGGTTATTCGAGTGCAAGTTTTAAACAAAAATTTAATTTTACCTGAAATAGTTTTAATAATAATAATAATAATAATTGTTTTAAAATGTGTAATGGCATCTAAAATAGCTTTCCTTAAATCTCTTTTTTTTTTTTTTTTTCAGTAATCTATGTGTAAATATTATTATTTATGATTATGTGCATACATTCGACATTTGTTTTTCGAATGTTAAACAGTTCAAAATGATACATGAATATTTTTAAACGAATGCATTTAAAATTGGTTACATTTAATTTTATTTTAAACAACTTACATAACAAAACATTATGTTTGTATTAACTGGACTCTTGGAAGTACAAAATAAAAGAAGAAGAAGAAAAAGAAATATGGCAATTTTTCTCTAATTTATTCGAATGGTTGTTCTGAACAATCTTTTTTGACTCATTTCTTGATTATTAACAATATCGAGATCATATGTCAAGTTTTTCTTATGTAAATACACAATAGAGGAGGAAACAGAATTGACTTTAAAGATATAAAAGCAGTTATTTCTTCTCTCCCCAAGTGAATCACCTTGGAGGTGTCTTGACATTCACATTTCATTTTGTATCTCGAAAAAGGGTCAATAAAAATTTCTATCAGGTTTAATTAACTTTAAGCAAGGTGCACAAATATGGTTGATTGGTTGGTTTGATTTTTCTTCAGTTTTTCCCAAGAAAAATATTTAGGAAGGATAAATATATCTAAGACAAATTTATTACGCGTAATTTTTTTTATTATTTTTATTACTATTACGTAAAAAGAAAGAAAGAAATAAACAAACATTATTCTATTCTTTATGTTGTATTATTATTATTATTATTATCATTTGAACTCATATTTACAATAATTGATTAATTAAGTATTGAAACCTTGAAAAGTTGCAAGTATTCGAATGTTGTTGTTGTTGTTGTTTGTTATTATTTTTCTGTGGGGCGAGGGGGGGGGAATACTTTCTTAAATTAAAACTTTCTTTTCTATTATTATTATTATTATCTTTTTTTATAATTTCAAAATTAAATATTTTTTTTTTTAATGCGTAGAAATATTCATCTTAAAATTCTCTGATTACTAATAATGTGATGTAATAAATAAAAAAAGAAGAAAATTAAAAGGTAAACATTTTTTACTCGTGCGTTGAATTTCTCTCTCTCTCTCTCCCCCCCCCTCTCTCTCTCTCTCTTTCTCTTTCGAAATTGCTTTATCGAGTCTGGTTCTAAAATTAAAAATAAAAAATGTTAAACGAATTCAAAAAAAAAAAAATTGATGATTTAATGATGTTTATCATAATCAGAAAGTTTAAAAAAAAACGTTCTCATTAATTTATAGTTTATTATTATTATTATTATTATTATTTAAATTTAATTCGTTAAAAATTCAGTGAAAGTTAAACGTTACTCTCTCTCTCTCTCTCTCTCTCTCTTTCTCTATCTATTTAATTTCTTTATCTAGTTGTCCGTTACGTCGTTATATTTCGAATTTCATTTTGATTTTATTTTTTATTTTTTGTTTTAAAAATATAATAATTATAATATATATTATTATTATTGTTAAAATGAAAAAACTTTGTCGACGGTTAAATTCTCTCAGTGGTAGAGTTACTTGGAATAATTTTAAAAATTGTCGAGGAGTAATTTACAAGGCTGTGAGTTTAATCCCTCGCTTTTTTCTCATTGGTTGAATTTTGAAATTGGCGCGCAAATCGGGAAAAATGTTTAAATTGCAATATAATCCCCATATGATGATTTATTTAAAAAATTTTTAATTTTTTTTTTTTTTTTTTTTTTAATTTATCGCGGTAATAAAAACATTATTTTTATTAAAATTGTATGTTTGAAATTATTTTTCGAATACAAATTTTAAAAAAAAAAAAAATTTGTATTTTATCCCCCGCCCCCCCGCCCCCAATTATTTAATCTTTTTTTTTTTTTGTGTTTTTTGAATTCATAATAAATATGCAAATTTTATTTGCCAATATTTTTTTTTTTTTATTTAATAAATATAAATTGCCAAAAAAATTGTTTATTTAAAGGAGAGTTTTATTTTTATTGTTGTTTCAGAATTTGACGATTTTTGGCAATGTCCACGTGTTGCTCTAGAAGGGAAGGCCTTAAATTGGCTCTCAATAGGAGTCTCAGCGAACCGGGTCCTCCAGATTTAAACATCAATTCCGTACAGTTGGCTTTGAGTCCGACGATACCCAAACGTTGCAAATTGGATTCCATGAGCTTGCCCGCAAGTCCGTGTTCGGAAAGTGCAACGCTACAGCGTGCTATAATAATGAAACGAGTCAAACCCTTGGATCCGGATAGTTTGGTCAAAAAGTTGAAGAAAAACGAGAATTCGATAAATAAAAACGTGAGAAATTTTCTCGTCGTCGATTGTCGACCTTTCATCGCCTACAACGTAAATCACATTCGAGGGTCGATAAATATAAATTGTTCGGATCGGTTTAACAGACGACGTCTTCAATTGGGAAAAGCGTCGCTTGCCGATTTGGCGACAACGCGAGAGGGAAAAGACCTTTTGAAAAAACGTGCCTTCAAAGAGGTCGTCGTGTACGATGATTGCACTTCGGACGTCGATAGACTACCTCCGTCTCATCCCTTGTTTCTCGTTTTAACCATACTGGTGGAGGATAATAGAGAACCTGCACTCTTGCTCGGTGAGTTTTTTTTTTTTTTTTTGTACCAACTATTTAAAACTATCCATCGACCACCACAACGGTATGCTATCGTATCGAATCCAATTTTTTTATTTCCATTCGAAGAAGAAGTCATTGCCATTATTATTCTAACTGGCTTGTCGGTAATAATTAATCGTAGACATTCAATGAGTCATTGTGTGTAAGTCTTATCACTTGTGTTGGAAAATGGGAAAATTTTATTTCACGTGAACTGTTTTCCCTCGGATGGATAACATTGTCCTTTTTTTATCTCTTTTTAACTGGAATCATACAACCGGATATAATAATAATAATTAAATGAGTTGGGGGGGGGGGTTCTTAAACGCTTACTGACGTCATCACAATGTTTTCCTTTTTAACAACTTTTTTGTATTAATGTTTGCTGACGGTTGACTTACCATCTTCTCAGTCGTTTTTGTCAAGGGGGTGAAACTTGTGGAAGCATCATGTACCATACGATCGCAAATTTTGGCACTTTAATGACTAATAAACATTTAGTGCCGCGGTGTTAAAACTTTAATTTTCATGTAATTTAGTTGTGTTTTTGTTTTTTGTTCTCTTTTTTTACGATTACGAGTTATATTCGGCGGGTGTACTTTGATTATGTTGGAAGCTTTGCCTAGAAAAAACATTTTGTGATAAAACATTGAGTCATTTCAAAAACTGAGTGAGCGAGTGTGTGAGTGAGTGAGTGAGTGAAGGGAGGAGGGTGCCTACGTGATTCATGCAAACACATATACACACCATTGTGTCATTTTTTTCATTTGCTGGAATTTTCGACGTCACACCAACAGTCCAAAGCTTTTTATTTATTTATTTAACTTGTAAATATGTGTTTTTTTTTTTTTTTATAAATAAATAAATAAATTTTTAAAATAATTTTAAATACCCGCCACGCAAATTTTTTTTCGCAATGAAAATTATTTTAGTAGGTGCAAAGTACAGTCAGTCGAAAATGTTCACGTAGAAATAATTTCGTTAGAATGACTCTCTCTCTCTCTCTGGTCTCTCTCTCTCTCTCTCTCTCTCTGGTCTCTCTCTATCTCTCTCTCTCTGGTCTCTCTCTCTCTCTCTGGTCTCTCTTTCTCTGGTCTCTCAATCATTATATATTAATAAGGTTTCATGGTAAATCAAAAAAAAAAAAAAAGAAAACTTTAAATCGATATGAAAGTTATGAAATTTTTCAATTCACGTTAATTATTATTATTATTATTATTATTTGCAAGACGTGCGATTAAAAATGTTTAAGAATTTAAAAAACAATTGATTTGTAGTCCTACTACTACTACTACTACTACTACTACCACTATCTATCTATGACTGGCATTAAAATACAAAAAAAAAAAAAAAAATAAACGAGCAATGAAATCTTTTTTTTTTTTTAAAAAAAGTCCTTTAACACGAGTTTATCATGTAAAATAATAATGATAATGATAGAGTCTTTGGGTTGTTGTTGTTGTTGTTGTGTGACAAAAATTTTACTTAATCTTTCTAATGATGACTCATTTAATACAACTATTAAGTTGACAAATGTGCAAGTATATCAAATTGATAAGACCATGCTCTCTCTCTTTCTCTTTCTCTCTTTCTCCCCTCCTCTCTCTCTCTCTCTCTCTCTCTCTCTCTAGAAAAATTTATAAATTATTATAACATTTCGAAAAGGGTGTAAAAATTTTTTAAACTCAAAAGATTTCGTCCATTAAATCATCCCTCAAATGATTTTTTAATAACTGAAATTATTTTAAAGTTTTTTTTTTTTTTTCTTTAACTGGTTTTTATCATTATTATTATTATTATCAACGTCACCATCGTCATCGCCATCATCATCATCATCATCATTATTTTTTTTTTACGTTCACTGATATGGTTTTGATGAATGTGTTGTTTTCGTAAAGATTGTCTACGTCACTTTGTCGAGTATTTCTTTTTTGGATTTGTATCTGTATGGGGGAGGGGGTGCATTTGGGAAAAAAATTCACTCGAGTGCGGTTTTTCCGGGGGGGGGGATATTTCGCGAAAGGAAAATCCGGATGAATGTCAAAAAAGATTTTTTCACCCTTAAAATTTGGTACGATAATGTGTCGTTCGAAAAAAAAAAAATGGAAGTCGAAGTCAATTTGTCAATTTATCGAAACCCCCCTCGTTTTTTGACGTGAGTCACGAATGTGATACGACTCGACGCCACCACACCAGACACGAGTTAACGTTAATAGTTTATATATGAGTAGATGCTGTCGAGATAGATCTCTACCACATCCCCTCCCCCTCCACCCCACGTAATATGGAGTAGTCGCGATTGTGATATGAAACTTTATATTATATTATATGGGTAATAAATATAATCAAGGTTATTGGGAGAATTCACTTAAAATTTAATTTTTTTTTTTTTATTTTTTTTTCATGACTCAAACAAAAGTTTACATAATAATAATAATAATAATAATGATAATAATAATGATAATGATAATGATAATAATATTGTGAAACTTTAAATTTGTTACTTCATTACATGTAAATAATTGTTTTTTTTGAAAGAGACTAAATTTTCCAAAATGGTCAAATATAATAATAATAATAATAATAAGAGCCGTTATATTTTGGGTTCGATGAATGAATGGAATTATTATTATTATTATTATTATTATTATTATTATTATTATTATTATTATTATTATTATTATTATTATTATTATTATTATTATTATTATTATTATTATTATTATTATTATTATTATTATGAATAAATTGTGCCGAGTCATTTCCACGTCTTACTGGATTACTGTCGGGTTCGTGTGTATAATAATTCCCGCAAACTCTGCATTTTTTTTTTTTTTATCCCCAAGGGGTTTTAAGCACGTAGTAGTAATGGTGGTGGTGGTGGTGGTGGTAGAGGAGGTGGTAGAACTCCAGAATATTTTTCATTTTTCGTTCCCCGAAAAGTTTTTTCTCTTAAGTTTATTATCGATGACTAATAATAATAATGATTCAATAGTTGGACAAATACAATACGATGATATAGTCAATGCATTCCAGACAATAACACGTTAATAATTTTTGAAGAATTATTCCTCCGACGAGTGATTCATTAAATTTTTATATCCGGTATCGGAAAAAATGATGTTGTCCTTTTTTTCGGGAAAAAACGGGAAAATGGTTATTTTTTAATTGCAATTAAAATTTTCCCTTTTTTCTCTCTCTCTCTCTCTCTCTCTCTCTCTCTTCTACGAAGTAAGAAGGTGTTTGTTTGTAGCTTTTATTGTTTAAGGTAAAATGTCGTCAATTATTTAGGGGGAAAACCGACAAGTTTTCATTATTGTACGTTTATTATTAAAAAATTTTCTAATCGGGTTCGTTTCCACGCACGCACACACACACACACACGCACTCACGCACATCACAAACGAAAGAAATATTCGATATTTCGACCAAAAAACAAAAACTCAACAACAACAGCTCGGATTTCAAAAAAAAAAAAAAAAAAATCGAATGAATCATTTTTTTAATAGATTTCTTATTAAAACAATTAGTATTATTTCGATTTAAAATTTTCTAGAAATATATATAGAACGGGGAATGTTTGTTTGTTTGTTTGTTTGTTTGTTTGTTTGTTCGGTTTTTGTTTTATTAAATAAAAATCAAAAAGACGGTTGGTTCGTTCGTTCGTTCGTCAAACGTTGTTTAATGTGGCGCGTGATGCGTGATGTGACGTCATAGAAAAACAATTCGAGGGAAATTTGTCGATGAGTGAGTGAACGGATGATGATGATGATGATGATGATGATGAATGCGTGAAATTTTTTTTTTAACGTCAGAATTCCAAAAAAAAATGTCCACCTGTAATATCATTTACTACCTGTATTTCGACCGTAACGAAAAAAAAAAAAACGTTACAAATTCTTATAACATTTGTGTCGGTTCGAAAATGACGTGACACGAGACGCCACGCCATATTTCTTTCGTGTCACTATTATTATTATTATTATTATTAAAAATGACCGCATTATTTTCGTATATTCGTATTTAGAATTTCATTATTTATGCGTATAATTAGAACATCGTAATTATATTTAAAAAAAAAAAACAAAAAACAAAAACAAAAAAAAATCGGTTTTTATCCTTTTTATATTTCGCGTTTCAATTTATGTTAAAAAAAAAAAAAAAAAAAAAAAAAAAAAAAGGGCCCGCAATTATCGCGTTAACGTTTTTCGTTTCGTTTTCATAAACTTTTGTTTTTTTAAAATAATTCTTCATTTGTATGAAAAAAAAAAAAAAAAAGTAATAATAATAATATTGACGTGTGTTTGTGTCTGTTTGGCACTCGGTTGACCGATCGGTAAAAATAAATAAAATAATAATAATAATAATAATAATTTTGTTTTGAAACGCGAAAGTTTTCAAACGAAAGCAGACGGCGCGTGAATTTTCAGGACGCGTTAAAAATTTAAATTTAAATTTAAATTTTTTTTTTAGGCTATTAAAAGTGGATTATAAATATTTAAAAAAAAAAAAATCTATAAATACGTTTTAATTGGAACGGTTTTTTATTATTATTCGTCTTATACGCACGCACGCACGCACAGGCGTATTCTTTTTTGCGTTTTAGCGTAATTTATGGGAAAGACGTAGTAATTATGTAAAAGACGTAGTAATTAAATTTTCGCGCAAGAGAAGGAAATTCCCCGAGAATTTTAGTTTTTTTTTTTCGCGTACTCGTAATAACAACAACGGACAAGAAAAAAAAAGAAAAACTTTTCTCTCTACCTTATAGTAATTTCCCGTCAACCTTGGATGACGTTTACGTATATCGTATGAAAAAAAATTATGATTCATATTTACAAACAAGAAAAAGCTTGTGACTGAGTCGTCCACCATATTGATGACGATGATGAATGTTAAGCTTGGTTGTGGTGGTGGTGGTGGTAGCAGCGGCTTGTTGACTAGGTGAGAAATGGTCCGGACCTCGAAGGATTCAGACTCTTTTGATCTCCAGTTTTAAAACGCAGTCGGGTTTAAAGAAAATTTTTTTTTTTATGTGCGTTTTATTATTATTATTATTATTATTATTATTAGTACGGTCGAAGGTTTGAGAATTGTTGTTGTTGTTGTTAGTGTCATCATCAATGAAAAAATCATCCTCCGTAAAATAAAAAAAAAAATAAAAAAAAATTGCGTAGTGAACAACAGTACGATATTAAAACGTTCTCTCAACGTGTTTGTTTTTGTTTTTGTTTTCAAATCGTGTTTGTTGTGTTTGTTTCGTGTAGTTTTTTTGTTTTTAATTTACGATTGTTGTTTGTTGTCGATGAGTTTTGAAAAAAAGTAGATTTTCGCGTTGTGGTTTCTTTGTTTGTAAAAAAAAAAAAAAAAAAAAAAAACATGTAAAATATTTTCTACTTTTGAGATATTAGTATTTTTTGTTTTACAAACTCGTTTGGATATTTTTTTTTTTTATTGTTTTAAAAACGATAAGAAAAAGTTTGCAAACTTTAACTTTAAAAACAAAACAAAAACGTTGGATTAAAATGAAAAGAAAAGCTCCCTGTCTTGTTCTTACGTTAGTCGCCGTTCCCGTTTGGGGTACGTTTCAACAAAACTAAAACCACGTTCGTTTTTTTTTTTCTCTCTCTCTCGCGCATGCGCAGAATGTTTACAATGAGAGTGATTTTTCCGGTTTTTGTGTTTCAGGTGGTCACAAAGAATTTCACAAAAGGCATAAGGAATTTTGCGAAGACACGCTGTTGCCGCCACCGAGCGAAAAATCCACTTTATCATCACCTTCCTCGCCGACGAAAGCATCATCTCCGGCATTGGAAAATCCTTCTTCACCACCCTCGGCCTCGTCGTCGGACATCGATAATCAACCCGCGTCGAGGGTTTTGCCTTTTTTGTATTTGGGAAATCAGAAAAATGCAGCGGATTTGCAATTGTTGCAAACGTTGGGAGTAACCCGCGTTTTAAACGTTACCTCGGATCTTCCCGGTTATCACGAGGCCGAGGGGATATCCTACAGGAAATTGCCGGCTTCGGATTCGGGTCAACAAAATTTGAAACAATATTTCGAAGAAGCTTTCGATTTCATCGGTGAGTTTCTATTATTATTATTATTATTATTATTTTATTGACGAAAGGTCTTTACTATTACGCTTTCTTAGAAATAACGATGCTGCGGTAGTAAAAGAAATGACGAAACGAACAAAGAAATATGTAGTTTCTAATCGAAATGGAATTCACCCCCCCAAAAAAAAAACCGTTTTTTTTTTTTTTCGTATTTTTAGATTTGTATTTTTGTTTGTTTAAAAATGTCTTCTTGTTTGTTTGTGTTTGTTTTCGAAACGATGACTTGCCCGGTGAAAAATTTTTATTTTAGTTAATATTTGCGAAAATGTTGATGATGATGATGATGATGATTATGCCCCTGAACTATTTGATTCGAGTTCCAAAATGTGTGTATGATGTGTATGATGTGTGTTTGAATAGCAGGAGTGCCAACATATATTGTCACAAATATTTATATGTCTGTTTGTAGCTGTCTTCTGTTTGTTTATTCTTTTTTTTTAAATTCTTCCGCGTCTGTTTGTTGTCTTTTTTTTTTTTTTTCGTACTTCGATTTGTAAAATTTGGTCAAAAGTCTGGGATTTTGGCTCCCGAGTTCCCCGAACGTTAATAACGGAATCAAAAGATGTTTTGTGTGTGTGTGTGTTGGCAATTATCGATGTCGCATTATGATGTCTGATGGTGATGGTGATGGTGGTGGTGGTGGTGGTGATGGTGATCGTTAATCATTCATGAATAATATGTCTTCTCCAATAGTCGGTATGACGTAATTCTTTTCAGCCCCATCTGCTGCTCTCGGATGCCCTTGATAATTAGTCATCGTAAAACAACCCTTAGATATAAAAATTTATTCTGCGGAGGGTTTTTTTTTTTTTTTTTACTTTTTAAAGATATTGTTGTTGTTAAAAAAGGGGGGAGGGGAGGGGAGGGGGAAGTCAATCAAAATGATTCTGCAACGTATAAATCTATTCATCGTGAATTGTTCGTCTTTAAAATGAGTCATTGGCCTTCTGCAATTGAGTGTGCGTGTGCGTGTGTGCGAGTGCTATCGCCATTTTCGAATTTGGATTTTTTTTTTTTTTTTTTTTTTTTTTTACGACGTCAAGGTAAAAATTGAGTTTCAAATGTTTTCATTCTTCTTAAATGGATTACTCGTAATTGTAAATAAAGAAGTTGATAAAATAATCGTTTAAAGAGCTAGAGAGAGAGAGAGAGAGAGAGAGAGAGTGTTCCTCCTCCTCTTCTGCTGCTGCTGCTGCTGTTGTTGTTGTTGTTGTATTATGTCCCTCAAATTAATTTTGTCCTCATTGCTTTTATTTACAATCCCACCAAATGATTCATTCATTGACGGTTTCCCTCTCCATCTTTTTTCTCTACCAACGTTCTCGTCTATTCTTTTCAAGTGTATCTCGACCCTCTCTTAGGGTCAAAGCAGATTTTTTTTTGTCTCCCTCCTTTAAAACTTTTCACCTTTTTTTCCCTATTTCTCCCCCCTCTCCCTCTTTTAAACATATATAATGGGAGCTTCTTCGAACCATTACCATTTCCCACCACATCCTCCTCTTTCTGTTGTCTTCTGATTGCATGACTCATTTAGTATTGTTCACATTTGACCCAGTTTCCTCCACTCGTTTGCGTATTAAATTCGAAGGGATCGTTCGAAAGGGTGAAGTAAATTTTTAAATAATGATAATAATAATAAAAAAAAAGGCTCGGAGGCGATGATGACTGTATGAGAAAAGGTTTTTGGTTTTTGTTCACGGCATTGGAAAAACGAAAGTAAATTCGAATTTTCAGGTTTCGTGCCTTTATTTTATTTTGCACGCATATGTTTTCCGTAAGGAAAAAAATACTTTGTTGTTGTCGTCGATGAAACAGGTTGAAAATTAAACAAAAACGTCAAGAGCGAAAACCTGAGGAAAGTATTAGTCATATAAAATCATGTACTCATTCAAGGTCGTAGGTTTCGTGCTCTCTCAAGGCAACCGCGAATCCAAGTTCTTCCACCTTGTGACGAAATCATAGTTTCCAGGTCTTTAATTCTTTTCTTATCATTATTATTATTATTATTATTATTATTATTATTATTATTATTATTGTTTTTAAATTTGTTGATGATGATTTAAACGAGGGAACGCGAGTAGTAAGTAGCCTATAATAATAATAATAATTGTAAAGTGAAAATTTTTTTGTTCGGGCAAAAGGGAATTAAACAATCGATGGTTTAAAAAAAAAAAAAAAAACGTTATTTTCGTCAGCGTTGAACTTTTAAATCGTCGTGAAATGAGTCATGTATTAATATTAGTCAAACGTTATATACTCTATTTTTGTGACGTGCAAAAAGGTTTTCGTGCTGCAAAACTATTTTTCAAAATAAAATAAAAAAAAAAAAAAACGAGATGGGTTTTTCCCCGGTAAAATAAAACATCTAAAATTAAAAGGTCGCCCCATAAAAAAAAAAAAAAAAAAAATCCTTTCGAGCGTTCGGTTATGAATCATCCCGGAAGGCGGTGAAGTCGACGAACACAAATCGATTTATTTTTATATCGAGACTGTGTTTTGTTGTTGGCAGCCTGGCTGCGTTTGGGGGCACACACGTTTTGAGCCACACTGAAGCCATATCAGGCTTTTCTCTCTCTCTCTCTCACTCTCTCACACACACACACACTTATTCCTCTCGCGTTCTTCCACGGTGACTCACCCCCCTCCCAAAAATCAAAGTTGATTATTTTTCCTCTTGTTTAGCTCATGTGAAATTCAATTTTTTTTGGAATCCGGGGGAAGGTGTCAAGGCAATCAAACGTAATATAAAATGATTTTAACAACCGTATGTTTTACTAAAGTTTCATCATTCATCTTACGCATCTTGTCGACGACTCGATTCAATCGAACGACCTCAATATAATCTCGGAAAAAAAAAAAAAAAAAAAAAAAAAGCAGATTCCGATGCACGCACCAAACGTGTTTATTATTATTATTATTTCTTCCCTTAAAAAAAAAAAAAAACACCCTTAACTCTTTCGCCCCCCCCTCCCCAATATTTTCTTTAATTCGTTCACGAATGTGATGTTATTTATATTTCAGAGGAAGCGAGGAAACACGGAGCGAACGTTCTAGTCCATTGCCAAGCGGGTATTTCTCGTTCGGCCACCATAACCATTGCATACGTAATGAAACACAGGCTTTTATCAATGGTCGAAGCGTACAAAGTTGTCAAATCGGCTCGTCCGATAATCAGTCCCAATTTGAATTTCATGGGACAACTTTTGGAACTCGAACAAGGACTCAGGCTTAATTCGAGTAATGGAGATGATGGCGAGTGTAAACCGTGTCATCAGTGCAGGTGGACGCCGCAACCGAACGAAGAAGTAACGACCGGGTGTAGCGTGTAATTTCAAATACCTATATTACAAAGAGAAAAAAACTCGAAATATCGCAAAAAGCGAATTATTATTATTATTATTATTATTATTATTATTATTGCAAATTCTAGTCTTTCAAATGATTGTAGTTTTCTATCGTTAAAAAGAAAAAAAAAAAAAAAACGAAATATTTATCATAATATGTGAGAATATTATTTTATAAAAATATAAACCAAAATGAAGAACGGAGGAGCTTTAATTTGTAAAAAAAATTGTTTTCTATTTAATTTATTTTCATATGAACTATAAGAAGAATCGGAATTAGAAGATGTTAAAAGAGAGAAAAAAAAGTCATAGAGTAAATAATAAAAAAAAATTATTAATTTCGAATGTTTGGGTATTTATAAATTTAGTTACACGTTTTTTTTTCCCCCTCCAATTTCCCCTCCGTCGTGTCTAACGTGAAAATTTTGTCGCAATATTTAAAAAAAACCGTTAAGGATGAAAACACGCGGTGGAGGGGAGGGGCGAGGGGAGGAAAAAGAGGGAAACAAAAGAAAGTGTAACTAATTTTACTGACGATGTTTTTTTTAAACACGAAATGATGAAATGATGAATTTTTTTTTTTTTTTAAAAAATTGCGAGTTTTATTTTTATTTTTTATTTTATTTTATTTTATTTTATTTTTTAATTTTGTAATTTGACTGATTTAAAAATAAGAAAGAAAAAATATTTTGAAAGAAGAGGAATAAAATAAATAAATGATTATTATTATTATTATTATTATTATTATTATGAATAAAATAAAATGAAATAGTTTGTTCCTCTAAATTTGTGTCTTTTTTTTTTTTTTTTTTGTTTTAATTAATTTTTGTCAGAAAGATTTCCCTTTCAATTTTTTTTTTTTTTTTTTTTTGCTTCAGGCCATGATTTTAATTTTGAAAAGAAAAAAAAAACAACTTAAATGATATTTTTTTTTTTTTTTTAAGGAAAGAATTCTTTCTGACAAGAATATTATAGCAACCTTTGAAGGTCGCAGTGATTGTTAGGTAGTGCCTGATTCGGCCTAGTCTCGGAGGTAGAGGGGTTGGCGCCATTTTGTTGCCGGAAAATTTTCCCGTCGACCTCCCTTTATAGCGGTTCAGTTACCCCCGGGGATCTACGTATATGATTCCCAATTTTATTTTAAAAAAGCTCCTAAATAATAATAATAATGAGTAAATAAATTGATTGATTTTTTAAAATTAAAATCTAACAAGCACAACCGTTAGAAATTTGGATTTGATAATAATTATTATTATGATGATAAAATTATTTAATTAGTTACCTGTGAGAATGATTGATTGATTGATTGATTGATGTAAAATTACTTATATATTGTCGTGTGTGATGATAATTGTATTTAAAACAAACAAATAGAAAAAAAAAAAAAGTGAAAAAGTATTTATTAGTTTGATTCATGTTGTAAATCTCTCTGAGTGTAGTGCGTAGTGTAATGTAGTGTAGTGTTGTAGTTTTTCATTTTAATTTAAAAAAAAAATGAAGGCAGTTTTTTTTTTGTAAATTTTTAGTAATTAATTTGGCTAATTTTTCTTTTGTTTTTAAACTTTAAGACAAAAAAAAAAAAAAAAAAAAACCTTCTCTTTGTCTTCCATATTGGTGTGTGCTTTTAATTTTTTTTAATTTGCATTTATAAAAATTGCCATTAACTAAATTTTTATTTAGAAAGTACAAAATATTTTTCGATATATATATATAAATAAATGTATTAAAATAATACTTACACAATATTGTAATATAAATTCCACACTTTATCTGAAACAAAAAAAAAAAAAAATTTAATGTCATTAAGATTGATCCAAGGAAAAAAAAAAAAAAAAAATGGCCAATCAATGTACATTCACCTAACTCGAGTTATTTTGAAATCGTTAAGAAAAATTTTTTTTTTGTTTCCCCCCCTCCTTCCCCTCCCCTCCTCTTCATGCTAATATAAATATAATTAACAAAACGATTTTTACCGTCATTATTTAAGAAAAAATGTTTATTATAAATAATGTATCGGTTGGATTGTAATTAAGTCTGATGTATCATTAATGTAAAACATAATAAATGTATCACGGTCATTATTATTTATATGTGTACAGACATGTTTTATTTTAAGATTAAGTTTTAAAAAAAAAAAAAATGTAGTTTGAATGTTTAAAAAAAAAAAAAATAGAAAAAAAAGAAGTAAAAAAAAAAAAATATTCCTAAAATAAAAATATATAAATTATAAAATGTGTTTAAAAAATTGTTTTGTTTATCTTTTTTTTCGTTTACCCATTGCCAACCTTAATTTTTTTTTTTTTAAGGTTGTTAAAAAACGTTAATAAGCTTAATAAGAGCGTGACACATATTTGAAAGTTAGAAATAATTAAAAATGGCGGATGTTCGTAAAAATTTACGTCAAAATACTTTCTTTTTTTAATTGTTTTTTATAAAATAGTTTTTTTTTTTTTTTTTTTTATCAATTGAGGTCATGTTAAGAAAAGAAAATGTTAAGTAATAATAATAATAATAATAATGTATTTTTTACTTTCGCGGTTAAAATTAAATTTTAAAAGGTGTTACGACGAATGACCGTTAAAATTTTGTTATTTCGTACCGAATAAATCGTTATTGATTTTTCAAAAAAATTTTTTTTTTTTAATTTTAAACAATTTCGAATATTAAAATCTTTACTTATAGTGATTCTATAAATAAGAATAATTTTTTATCATTGAATGTTTAAACATCACAAATGATTGTTTTACCGAATGCACAAATTCAAAAATTTAACCGTTAACGGTTTTTGGAAAAATGGCGGTAAGTGAAATTATTCAATGATATATAAGTTTTAAACATTATTTAGTTATTATTATCAATTACGGGAATTACATCAAACACGGTCGCAAACGTTTACTTAAAAAATTTTTACTTTTTTTTTCCAAAGTTAAAACAAATTACTAAATGACACACAATTAATTAATTTTTTTTGTACAAGAAAAAAAAGAAAAAAGAAAACGAACGTTAATCTCAGGGCCATCATGTAACAACTATTTTAATACCCCACCCAAAGATAAATTTGATTCCAACGTCCTTATTTATTATTATTATTATTATTATTATTATTATTATTATATTCGTTATAATTATAATTAATTAAATAAAATATTGAGATGACTAACGTTTTAAAAATGATTAAATAATTGATTAACAATAATGGGGTGATTAAAATTTATCATCATTTCATTTACAAATGACTTTCTTATAAATATGTCTTTTAATGAAGGAATGTTAAAACAATTAATTATATAATTATTATTAATATTTTAAATAATAATTAAAAGTTTTAAATAATAATTAAGTAAATATTTGTCTTTAAATCAATGCATAATTTTTTTTTTTTAAAAAACAAATTCCACAATAATTAATTTGATCGAATAAAAAAAACACTTATTTAAGCCCTAATTAAATAATATTTTAAACATTTCATGACTAAATAATTTAAATATAACAAAAAAAAACATAAAAATTTTCATCTGATTTAACAATAATAACAATTTTGTTTAACAATAAAATAATTTACACGATAATTACATATTATTATTTTATTTTATCTTTATCGAATCACAATTAAAATTTTTTTTTTTTTTTATCACAGTCTAATTCGATTTGTTCATTAAAAAAAAATTATCATACAGATAGTTAAAAGAATAACAACAATGAAGCAAAATTTAATAATAAATTTGAAAATAACAATATATAAATGATATGTTAAATTGAAATCGGTTTTAACAAAAAATTATTAATTATTATTCATTTCGATGAGGTTAACTAATTGAAAATGATTATTAGGCATTGTAATATGATATCCATCATATGATTAACTTAAAATCGTATATATTGTAAAATTAAAAAAAAACAATTAAGTATGATATAAAATAATTGCCATTGTCGAATTATGTTAAGATAACAAAAAAAAAAAAAAAAAAAAAAAATTATGCATTTTTTATTATCAAATTATAATATAAGTAAATATTTGTGTGTGTGTGTCATTTAAACGAAAGGGTAACTAAGGCTCCAGTCATTTTACTTCCATAATGACCTTTCCAAAATTGTGAATCCATACCACCATGGTAGAATTCGATAAATTTAACTCCCGAACCATAATCGATAAACGTATGCGATATCTGCAACAATTTTTATGTTGACATTATTAATGTTTATGTATTTTATACAAAATGGGTTTAATTTATTAAGTTTTCAGATTACTCTACACAAAACATTTATCACTCATTACAAAAAATTTGTTTTCGATATCAAACTTAAAGTATGGTAGATAATTATTACCCTTTGCCACTGTGATCCATCTGCTAATCCTAAATTTTTTCTAACTTCAAAATCGGCAACAGTTTCAAATTTGTCATTAACAAGTTTTACTTTCAATTCGTAAATACTATTACAATCGAACCTACCACAGCACCTAGAAATTAAAATAATTTTACAGTTGGTAATAAATTTTTTTAAAAATGTTGCGCCTGATTAATAGAAATCGACAAACCAATCATTTATAGTTATTTGAGGCTTTAATTTATCCAATAGTTCCGAACAAGCACCTTCTTTTTTAAGATCGATTATTTGCATTTTCGTACAAGAATAATACGATGTTGCAAAACATGATTTATGATTTAAAATAGAACATTTATTTAAATAAACTTCTTCGCTTTTGGGAAAATCTTCACATCCGACAGGAGGTTTTTCAATCGCCCAACCATCTCCACCAGAACTTAAAATTTTCCAATATTTAAGTCCCTCTGAAAAAAATTTTTATTTAATAAATTTTCATTCAGGGATCATCATCGTTTGAACAAATTATTAACATTACCTTGGCCACAGTTATTTTTAACTAAATTTCTATCTAAAGGGGTTTTAATGACAATCCAAAAACAATTATACCAAGGCAATTCAACAACTTTATTCGGTGGTATTTTCATTCTTTTTAATTTTATTCTCCAAACTAGGGAATCAATGACATTGCACCAATATTTACAAATTCTTCGACAGTCGAAAACAAGTTTTTTCGCTGGCACATGACTTAAAATTAATGCTAATATTTCTTCCGGTATACAATATTTTTTACATAGTACATAACCGTTTTCGTTATTGACATCAAACATTTTTTTTTAACCGTAGAAAACAATAATAATTTCGTACACTATCAACGATTACAAGCCATTTTGAATTTTTTTAACACTGACTCACACTATGATAAAAAGTCCTTTAGTATAGATAACCTTAATTTATAAATTATTGTAATTATTAATAAACAACAAAAAAGTGTGTGTGTATATATTTTTATGATTTGACCCTTTTAATTAAGGGTGTAACCGTACACAAAACATTTCGAATTGAAAATTTTTTTTTTTTTAAACAAGAATTAACAATTCATAAAAACAATATAAATATGTATACTCGGTTGTTACAAGTAGTTTAATTATTAATTAAAATTATATCATTTAATAATAATTTATTATAACGTAAAAAAAAAAAATTGTTTATTGTTTGATAAATACGTTATGACAAATCAAATCACGAAATTTGTATAATCATTACTCTGAATGTTTTTTCAACATAGAGAGATCTTGATAAATATTATTATTATTATTAAAATTTATGTATATATATATAATACATAAATATATACAAGAGAAATATATGATTTTGTAAATAAAAATACACTTGGAGTGTTATTTATTTTATAATGTTGGTAGTAAAATGTAAAATTTAAACATTTTTAAGTGAGTAAGTGACCGGTTATTTATTTATTTTTAAAATTTATTAAATATTATTATTAATTAATTATACATTGAAAGGAAATATATATTGAAAATATAATGTTTAACATTTCGTACATAACATTAAAATATTTATAATAGTAGAAATACTATTTTAAACAATAAAGATTTCCAATTTAAAGAAACAAGGTAGTTGTTAAAATAAACTTTTTGTTTGCAATAATTTTTCCTGTCATTTGAAGAAAACAGTAGTAAAAAATGGCGAGAAACGCAGAAAAAGCAATGACTACATTAGCCAGATGGAGAGCAGCACAATTAAATGAATCGGCTAAAGAGAGGAGACCTTATCTAGCATCGGAATGCAAAGATTTACCACAAGCTGAAAAATGGAGAATGCAAATACTCAGAGAAGTAGCTAAAAAGGTAGCACAAATTCAAAATGCCGGATTGGGTGAGTTTCGAATAAGAGACTTGAATGATGAAATCAATAAATTACTCAGAGAAAAAGGACATTGGGAGATACAGATAAGAGCATTAGGAGGTCCCGATTATGGAAGGATAGGTCCCAGAATGTTAGATCACGAAGGAAAAGAAGTACCTGGAAATAGAGGTTATAAATATTTTGGAGCTGCCAAAGATTTACCCGGAGTCAGAGAATTATTCGAACAAGAGCCACCGCCTCCTCCGAAAAAAACGAGAGCTGAATTAATGAAAGATATCGATGCTGATTATTATGGGTACAGAGATGATGAAGATGGTATATTAATTCCATTGGAACAAATAGAAGAAAAAAATGCTATTATTTTATTAGAATCAAACTTATCTAATTCATGATTGATGACAAGTTAAGTTAAATTCATAACAATATGTATTAAATAAATATTATTATTATTATTATTATTAGTACCTTAAAACCATGAGAAAATGTTTTTTAATAAAAAGGAAATATTTTAATAATTGTCAAGTTTTTATTTATTTATCCTAAAATAATTAATTAATGGAAACAAAAAAACAAAATGGGGGGGGGGGTGGGAAAAATTATTGGTTAATAATAAATTATTTTATCTGCATAATTTATTTATGGAATAAGTTTATTTATCAGTTAAACGAAAAAATCAATACTGATAATATAAGAAACAAAAAAAAATTTATTAACCCTAAATCGAAGACGTTAATATAAATTTAATTATGGCCATTAATACATAATGAAATAATAATAATAATAATACTATTGGTTATTAAATATCATTATTCGTGTTTGTGGTTTACGTAGATGACGTTGCTGTTTGTACCGTTAGTAAATTCAATCATAAATAAAATTATTTTAATAAGTTTTATTATTATTAAATAATAAACTTTAGTTATTACTTATTTAAAAAAAAAAAAAAATGTGATTCACTTTTTAAAAAAATATATGCGAAATCAATCACCGATAATTACATAAGAAAAAAAAAACGATTTTTAAATGGCTTTCTTTACAATAATTGGAATTATACTTATTATTTATTATTTATTTTATTTATTTACACTTTGTTTAGTAGATAGCGATGTTAGGCTTGTTATTGCTGAAAAATTTGGAAAAAAACTTGGTGAGATAAATAAATAATTTTTTTCTTTTTTTTTGTCAATTAAATGTTGACTAAAAAAACATTTTTATAATAGGTGAGCTTAATGGTAAAGTAATATGGATAACAGGAGCATCAAGTGGAATAGGTGAAGCTTTAGCTTGTCAAGCGGCTAAATATAAAGTTAAACTTGTTATATCAGCGAGAAGAGAAGGAGAATTGCAAAGAGTTAAAAATAAATGTTTACAAATCAATCCGGAATTATCTCCCGATGACATATTAATACTCCCCTTAGATATAACTAAAACAAATTTGCACAAAACATATTTCGATTTAGTCATTAATCAATTTAAAAAAGTCAGTATGGAGGTTTACTAAAATTCTTATCGTTTGTACAGTTTTTAATATTGAATTTAATTACAGCTTGATATTTTGATTAATAATGCTGGAAGGTCGCAAAGAGCAATTTGGGAAAATGTGGATGTCGAAGTTGATCGTCAAGTTTTCGATTTGAATGTTTTCGGTGTCATATCGCTCTCAAGATTGGCCATACAATATTTTAATAAGAATAAAACTGGACAAATTGCTGTCACATCGAGTTTGGCTGGAATTGTCGGAGCTCCATATTCTTGTTCCTACACTGGAAGCAAACATGCTATTCATGTAAATATCAAGAGAATCATTCAATTTGAAAAAAAAAGTAAAACTTGAAACGATTTTCTTAAACTTTCAGGGATATTTTGAATCGCTTAGAAATGAAAAATTAGGAACTCCATTACAAATAACATTATTATGTCCGGGACCTGTTTTTAGTAATTTTTTACAGGAAAGCTTCACTGAAAATCCTGGAGAAGTAAGAAAATCATGTTAGAATTCATGAAATTTTCCATAGAAAACTACATTTATATTGTTTTTTTTAGAAATATGGAGAATCTGTGGATAAAAATGATAAAAGAATGACTCCTGAAAGATGTGCAGAGCTTAGCCTTATAGCAATTGTTAATAAACTGGATGAAGCATGGATGGGAAGATTTCCACTGATGTTATTCGTTTATGCTTTGGTTTATTTTCCTAACATATCGAAACAAATATCTAAAATTATAGGACCGAGACAATTTCAAAAATTGAGAGATTCCAAACTGACTGTTAGCGTACAATCATAGATTAAATAAATGCAAAAGTTTTATATTTTATATTTTTTTATTATTTTTATATTAATGTCTATTTAATGTCACTTTTTTCAATATAATAAAAACTCATTTGAAATCAGAACACTTATCTTGTTTAATCATTCAAATCGATATCCATCTTATAGATACACAATAAATAAAATCTCGTTCGTCTAATAGTTTATCAAACCTACTGCATTTCCTTTAACAAAAATTCTTTCAATCTATGTTTAACTTATCAGTAATGGGGATTCCTTTATTTTTATTATTACTCAATTTTTTTTTCCTTGCATTTTTCCCAGCTAATATTGCATTTTTAAATAATTTACAATAAAGATTTATTGATTCTATTGAATCATCATTTCCAGGTACTGGAAAAGTAATTAAATTAGGATCACAATTTGTATCTGTTATGGCTATTGTTGGGATACACATTTTAGCAGCATCTTTAACTGCCGGATGTTGTTCGCAATTTTCTTGTAATGTGTTTAAAAAAATACACAAATCTGGCAATCTTATATAATTTTCAAAAACTCTATAACTTCCTGTAAAGGTAAAAGCATTCCATTCTCTCGTCACTGCATATTCTTGACATGCGACAGCTGTTTTTTCAACGACTAATGTAAATCTAGGATTTTTAGATATAAATAATATAATTCCATTTTGATAAGCGACATGAGCTGTAAAATTTAATGCTTTTTGTAAATGCTGAGATGTGATATCCAAATCGAATATGAGATGTCCTAAACGTGATCCAAACAAATATTGTTTCATATTATCATTAAGTGAACTTATTTTATGTCCATAATGTACTCTGGCATTAAATAAATCTTTTATTGTAAACATATTTTGAACATTGAATAAATCGGGATGATTTTCATTAATAACCTCAACATCTTCACCTCCTAGAATAATTTTAAAAAAAAAAAAAAAAGAATATATAAATATTAGAAAAAATCGTTAATTAATCAACACATAATAGAAGTTTTATAAAAAAGTCGTTAAAAAAAGTAAATTGATTAATTATAATTAATATGATAATTATTAAAAAAGAATTATGTATATTATGTACATAAATAAATGAGTAGTGCATAAACTTTTGCATTTTCTTTAATATAATTATTACCTAATATTTGTGAACGATTCTCTTGGATTTTTTTTTCGGGAAAAGTAGATAAAAATTTATTAATATTTTTCGTCGCGTTTTTACTAAATATATATTTACGAAACATTTTATTTTTAACTTTAAGAAAATAATGTAAACAAATTATAAAGTTGTGCAGGTGTACATGATGGATAGTTAATTGTTTTGAAACAGAAGAGAGAGAAAAAAATTTTGTTTTGAAACTTTACGCATAAAAAACCCAAGATAATTATTCTTCTATCTAAATTATAATTATTAATAATTTTTTTCCTTTCATTTCTTTTCATTTATTTTAAGTGTTAAAAAAAAAAAAAAATTATTGTTTTGATGTAAATTTAAATTGTTTATGTAAAATTAAATATTAAATTTAAAGTTATAAACAATTTAAATTCAAATTTATTAGAAAATTAACCCTTGTTTGACATCCATGCAGTTATATTGACATAAAATTTTTTGAATGGAAAATAATTTTGTTTAGCATCAAATAATTATTGTTATAAATAAAAATTGTAAAAAACAGGGAAGTTATATTAAAATTAATTGTAATGACATTTCACGTTCTACTTTACTTTTAGAATAATTCATTGTTTTTAAAATGCTTAGTTAAACAATTTTTTTTTAAAAAATAAAAGTAGAGTAATTTTTTTTAACAATGATGCAACTTTTCATGAACTTTGATTTTAATTAAAAGTTTAATAATGTTAGAATTTGTAAATTTCATTTGATATTAAACACATTTAATATAAAGTTATTGAAACAATTAATAATGTTATTTATTTATCAAGGGAAAATCTCAAGGAAATATTAAAATAAGGCCAGACGTTAAAACCGTTAAAAAACCCCTAAAGGAAATTTAATATCATTTTTTTTTTTTTAAATAAATAAATAAATTAATAAGTTATAAAAGATAAAATGGATGATTCCGTGATGATGATAATAAATAAAAAAAATTTGTTAAAATAAATTTCTTAATTGATAAATCAAAAGCATTTTTACATCAGTTTTTCAATAAACATAATTTATTCACATAAGAAAATAATAACTTATTAAAGTAGAAGAAAGTTAATACTTGCATATTATCACATAATTAGTTATATTTTAGTTTAATTTAATTAGTATTGGTCATTATTATGTAAAAAAAAAAAAAAATGAATGTTAGGCTAATAATAATTAGTCAATTCATTTTAACAATAAACATGATATTAGTAGAATCAAAGTTGCATTTTGGTTTTTTTTTTTTTAACTCTCCCAAATATACATAGGTTAGGGAAGAAATTTTTCATTTGTGTACTTTAAAGAAAAAAAATGTTACAAGAAACAACAATTGTTTAACGGTACATTTCAAGTTTAAAAAATAAGAAATACGTCATACCTAAACGTACATTGAACCATTTATAAAAACGCAAATTTTAACATTAATAAGTCTTAAGTGAAGCTTTTTTTTACAGAAATTTAATTATTTTTGTACTCATTCATTCATTTAAAAAAAAGAGAATCCTTTCGTAATTTCACGTAATTTTTTAAAAGCTTAAAAAAAATTTCAAAATTTACGTGGAATTCTGATTCAATGCCGCCGCCAAAAAAAAAAAGTTATTTCTAAAAGTATTCTTATGTAAAAATTTCGACCAATCAGAATGATCCAAATCATTAAAATCGACCAATCAAATATTAGGTTGAACCACGTCATTAAATTTAGAACCAATCGATGAAAGACACGAATCACTGTTTTTTCCTTTAAGAAATAAACGTTTCAAGTTTAGTTAAAACCAAGTTCAAAAGGTATTAGTATTAATTAAGTAAGTCTATGAATTTATCGTGATAATATTTTTTTAATTAATGTGCGGTATTTGTTTAAAAAAAAAAGAAAACATTTATTAGTTAATATAAGAAAATTTATTTCAAGACTTGAATTATATATATATATTGTACATTCAATATCTATCTAAAAAATTTTGATTATTGCCACATCATAGGTTTGCCGGGCGTTAAAAATTTACAATATAAAACCCTGGAGGTTCTAATTTAGTTATTGCAATGAGACAACTTTTGCTTCTTTTTTTTAATTTATTTGTTTTTGTTGCACTTTGTGCAGCAAAAGAAGATAAAAATCCTGATGTCGGAACCGTTATTGGTATTGACTTAGGTACAACGTACTCATGGTTAGTAATTTATCTTTTCTTAGCTTTTACGTTTTATTTTGTAATCTTTATTTAATTCAAATTTAATTTGTACATAAGTTCAATTCATTATTTCTATTTAAAATAATTGTACTAAATTAAGGTTATATGGTTCAAACCATATTTCTGTTGCAATATCATCAAGAGTACTTATAATTGAGTTTTTTAAATTTTTCAGTGTTGGTGTATATAAAAATGGAAGGGTAGAAATAATTGCTAATGATCAAGGTAACAGAATCACACCATCTTATGTAGCTTTTACTGCAGAAGGAGAGAGATTGATTGGTGATGCTGCCAAGAATCAACTTACAACTAATCCTGAAAACACAATTTTCGATGCCAAACGGTTAATAGGTAGAGAATGGACCGATTCAGCTGTTCAACATGATATCAAATATTTTCCATTCAAGGTTAGTAAAAAAAAAAAAATTTTTATGTACCTAACTCATTCCAGAATAGTTTTAATTTATTATAAAATTAATTAAAGAGTATTACAATTCATCATTAAATTGTTTGTCTTATCAAAATATACATTGCATGTATCTTATTGTAGGTTAAAGAGAAAAATAGTAAACCACACATTGAAGTGTCAACATCTCAGGGAACCAAATTGTTTGCTCCGGAAGAAATTTCAGCCATGGTTTTAGGAAAAATGAAAGAAACAGCTGAGGCATATTTAGGAAAGAAAGTAACACATGCCGTAGTTACAGTTCCAGCTTATTTCAATGATGCTCAGCGTCAAGCTACCAAAGATGCAGGAACCATTTCAGGTTTGGTAGTTATGAGAATCATAAACGAACCTACAGCTGCTGCCATTGCTTACGGTTTAGATAAGCGTGAGGGAGAAAAGAACGTATTGGTATTCGATTTGGGAGGTGGTACTTTCGACGTATCACTATTGACAATTGAAAATGGCGTTTTTGAAGTAGTATCCACCAATGGTGACACTCACTTGGGTGGAGAAGATTTCGATCAAAGAGTTATGGATCACTTTATAAAATTGTACAAAAAGAAGAAGGGTAAAGATATAAGGAAGGATAACAGAGCAGTTCAGAAATTGAGACGAGAAGTGGAAAAAGCTAAGAGAGCATTGTCCTCGAGTCATCAAGTCAGAATCGAAATTGAAAGTTTCTTTGACGGAGATGATTTTTCGGAAACTCTTACCAGAGCCAAATTCGAAGAATTGAACATGGATCTTTTCCGTTCGACCATGAACCCCGTTCAAAAAGTTTTGGAAGATGCCGACATGAATAAAAAGGACGTCGATGAAATTGTTTTGGTCGGCGGAAGTACTAGAATTCCGAAAATTCAACAATTGGTCAAAGATTTCTTCGGGGGAAAAGAACCAAGCAGAGGAATCAATCCGGATGAGGCTGTCGCGTACGGTGCAGCCGTTCAAGCCGGCGTTTTGACCGGAGAACAAGACACGGATGGTATCGTTCTTTTGGATGTAAATCCTCTCACGATGGGTATCGAAACGATCGGCGGAGTCATGACAAAACTTATACCGAGAAACACGGTTATCCCTACGAAGAAATCTCAAATTTTCTCAACCGCATCGGATAATCAACACACCGTTACCATACAAGTGTACGAAGGAGAACGTTCCATGACGAAGGACAATCACCTTTTGGGAAAATTCGATTTGACGGGCATACCGCCGGCACCGCGAGGAGTTCCACAGATTGAAGTCACATTCGAAATCGATGCCAACGGAATTCTTCAAGTGTCGGCAGAAGACAAGGGAACGGGAAACAAGGAAAAAATCGTCATCACGAACGATCAAAACAGATTGACTCCCGACGACATTGAAAGAATGATCAAAGACGCGGAAAAATTTGCAGACGAAGATAAAAAACTGAAGGAAAAAGTCGATTCGAGAAACGAACTCGAGTCGTACGCTTATTCTCTTAAAAATCAATTGGGAGACAAGGAAAAACTGGGTGCCAAACTCAGCGACGATGACAAGGCGAAAATGGAAGAAGCGATCGATGAAAAGATAAAATGGTTGGAACAAAATCCGGATGCGGACGTGGACGAGTACAAGAAACAGAAGAAAGAATTGGAAGATGTAACCAAACCTATAATAGCTAAATTATATTCGAGTACGGGAGGTGTACCTCCTCAAGGTGGCGGAGATGACGAAGACCTTAAAGACGAGCTTTAAAAAGACTGAATTAATTTTAGTTATTGTTAATTGGTTTTGTAAACAGACTGAGAAATGAACTTTTTGAATGAAAGTAAAAGTAATCGAGAATTTATGTAGTTAAATTTAAAGATTGCTTTTTTTTTTTTTTTTTTTTAATGTATATCGGGTAATAATAATGATTTTTTCTATTCAAGTGTGATTTCTATTAGAGACTCGTAAAAATAAAAATAATTTATTTACTTTTTCGCGTAACGCTCAATTTTGTTTCAAAACTTTTCAATTTTGTTTTAAAACTTAGATTTTTCTACCAAAACAAAACAAAAAATTTGGTTCAAAACAGTTAAAACGCATTCCAAAAGTTTGAAAAAAAAATTTTAGAAAAAAAAATTACAGTAATTTTCCGTACTAATTCTAATTCTTTGTTTTTTTTTTTTTTTTGTTTTTAAATAAAATAATTTGTTTAAAAAATTATTAAAAATTAATTTAATTAATTAATTAATTAAAAAAATGATTTGTATTAATTTTGTACCACAATCTGTATTTAATAAAGTTACTTAAAAAAAAACCTAAAAAAAGGGATAAAATTTTTTTTTTTTTGGACAAATAATAATGATAATAATAGAAGAAGAAGAATAAGAAGAAAGTTATGGCCTAAAAATTATTAATTAATATTTTGTAATTAATTATTTAATTTATTAAAAATAATAAAAAAAAATTATTTGAGTAATCGTTTCTTTTTCTTTCTTTTTGAATTTTAGTCATGAAAATTAATAATAATAATAATAATAATGAGAAATTATTTTAAAAAAAGAAAAAATTCATAATTAAAATTAACTTTTTTTTTTTTTTCGGGGGGGGGGGGGTAAAGTTATTAAATTTTCACATCGGTTTTAATTTAACTTCAAATTAATTATTTTACGTAGGGTGGGGGGTAGGGGGCGGTGGGAAATATTAAATAAGAACGAAAAAATTATTAAAATTTAAGTTAAAAAAAAATAATTAGAAATAATATGAGACTTACCGCAAGTTGTCATCACACACACACACGAAGTCCAAATAATAATTTCAAACACTTTTAATTAACTCTAAAAACGCGTAAATACAAATTATGACGCACAAATAAATAAATAAATAAATTAATTAATTAAATTAATATTAATTAACCGGGAAAAAAAATAATTTTAAAAGTGAAAAAATAAATTGAAAAAAAAAATTTCCACCATTTTGTTGTTGTTAACTTCTCAACGTACGATTTATAACTGATTTTTTTTTTCGTACAAAAGTTGGACAACCTGATTGGAGGGAATTTTTTTTTTTATTGCAGAAAAATGTCGTTGAAAATACGTAATAAGAAAATTTTATTATCATATTTATTTAAATTTTAAATGGATTATTATGAATTGTTGGAAAAATTTTTGTTTTTATATTTAAAATTCGATTTTCGGTAAGTTTATTTTGTTTTATTTTCCGTTGAAAAAAACCTTTTAAACGGTGTAAATTAAAAAAAAAAAAAAAAAAGAAAAAAAAAATTCGATAATGATATGATATTAAAAGTACTTCAATTAATTATCTTTTTAACCTTCTTATTCTTTTCCTTTTTCTTCTTCTTTGGGATTATTTACTTTTTCCAAAATTAATTAATTAATTAATTAATTATTAAATAATAATAACATCGTGTTTTTTTTTTTTTTAGTTTTTTTTTAAAAAATAAATATGTCACTTTTAGTTCGTTACTAATTTTCTCTTCAAGTGACATTCATTAAACTTGAAATGCTTGAAATTTTTTTAATTTGTCATTTAATTATTATTTATTTTCATGTACCTGATATATAAATAAATTTCTTTATAAATTTTTTGAAGTACTCTGAAAAAAAAAAAAAAAATATCATTCAGATTATTTTATTATAAACTTTTGTTGTGAGACCCCCCCCCCCAAAAAAAAAAAAAAAAAAAAAAAATCTGTTGTGTACTAAATTCTTTGATATTCATTGACAACCATAAATAATTAAACTTGTTATTTTCTTGCTTTTTCCAGTCTTAAAATCATATAAATACAAGATAAAACAATCACAAACAAACAAACAAACAAGAAAAGTTTGTTGTTTGTTTATTGTTTTGCTCTTTGATATTTTATCCAGTGTTACAGTCATAAAACATGTCCAGTGGAAAAAATACAAAATAAAACAATCACAAACAGACAAACAAACAAAGAGAAACAAAAACGTTTGTTGTTTGTTATTGTTTGAATCATTTTATGTATTAAATAAATAATTAATTCAATTACCTTGTTTAAAATACGTTGTTTCCATGTTTTTTCTTTCTTTCCTATCAAGTTATTTATTTTTTTAAAAATTATTTTCATTTTCTTCGATATTTAATTTTTTTGATGATAATTTGATGGTACGAAAAAAATTATTATTTAAATATAATTTTTTATTAATTAATTATAAAATATCATTGTTATTTATTCACGATTACATTTTCCCACGCACACACTTGTTAATTTTAATTATTATAAATTTTTTTTCTTTTTTTTTTTAAATATCGAAAGAAAATGAAAAAAAAAAAAAAAAAAAAAATTATTTATTTAAACGATTTAAATTTTTTTTTTTTTTTTTTTTTAACCCATCATTGTTATTTTAAATTTTAAAAAACAATAAATGGCATAAAATAATTTAAAAAAAAAAAAAAAAAAATTTAGATGTTCATTTTTTTTTTCCTTTTCATTTTCATTTTCGTTTTGTTTTTTTTCGAATTAACGAATGACGACCGATGGTTTTTTTTTTTTTAAATTATTTTTTTTGGGGAAAAAATTAAACGCGTTTTTAAGGGTGTGAAAAATTATATATATATATTACATTCCCTAAAAATTTATAAATAATTTCGAATAAAGTTCTCCGAATGATTTTATATTATTTTGTAATATGAGGCGAAACGTTTCCGTGTATTGTGACGAGGGTTTTTCAAAATTCGGATCTCGCCACATGAAACCCGTCCTTGAATCTCTCGTGAAAAGTGCGGGTGAGGGTACGTTGTCTCTCATGTAACTCCAAACGCAATCCTGAAGCAGGACGACAACCTAAAAATTTAACCCAATAATTTTAAATAATAATGATTGATAATGATGAAAGGAATAAAAAAAAAAAAAATTTTTCATTAACCTCTGGCGCCGTCAAATGCGGTATTGCCACTTGTAAACTTGACAACGGTGGAGGCAACAGCTGTCCCAAAGACATTATTTCCAATAGGCGAACCGTTGCCGCGAGTACGATTTTGCTATCGGACGTAGACGTCGAACTCCATTGCGATTTCAACGTTGCCATGAGCGCCCTCAGCAAAACCGAACAATAGCAAAGTGCGGGTTGATTACGCGCTATGAAATCCAATAGTTTCCAAGCGAGAGGTAATTCGTCGAATATTTTACGAATGTGTACGTCTCTTTCAATGGTAACCTAAAAATATGAAACCATTTTGTTTTTTTTTGCTTGTTTGTTTCTAAACGCTTTGAATATCGTGTAAAAAACAATATACTTTGCAAAATTCTTCTTCCGGCCATGGTAATCCGTTGTACATGACGTCGGGAGAAATGAGTTCAACCATCAACAGGGAAACTTGTATGACAGCATCGAGGGATAAATTATTACCGGAATCCGAATTTGTTTTTGTCGTATCCGTACAGCAAGCCTTTTTTAAACAAATAATAATAATAATAATAATATAATTACCAATCAAATCGAATCAATAATTTTTTTTTTTTCTTACCCTAATGGCTTTTATTAAGTAAACGGTATTTTCTTTAACGATATCCTCATCCAATCTCGCAACGACAACTTTTTCTTTTTTTCCATGACGCGTTACGCCATTTCCAAAAACGCTCGATTGACGCTGAGCTAATATTGTTGTTGTGCCCTACGCAACATCACAACAAACAAACAAACAAATTTCTGTATAAAATGGGAAAATCCTCATCTTTTTCAAAAAAAAAAAAAAAAAAAAAAAAAAAAACGTTACCAATTGATAATTTTGTTCCATTAGTAAATATCCTTGTTTAGAATCGACGAAATTTTTTTTCTTATTTGCGCCAAATAAACAAGATGCGGATAGAAAAAGACTGCATTCTAACAATTCGCGTATTGCTAATGCTCTAGCGGATGATGAACGAGAGCAAAGTTTTCCTAATAGACTGCAAGCCACGTGACAATTCAAACATTTTTTCCACCTGTCTGCACGATAATGAAATTAATTAGAGAATGAGTTAACGGTCGGACGCCTTATTCACGATAAAATTACCTTTTTCGTTTAAACACATAAAAAAATATTTGACGCAATTTTTCGAAAGTCTAAGCATGGGTTGTAAGGATAACGTTGATAATGATGATAATGGCAAAAGATCGATCACGTATGTTATGGCGTTTAACGTTTCCGGATTGTAACAGCTCGATAGTAGGTCGGTGAGGGGAGATAAATTTTGAGCAACGGCATTGCAAACAACCCGATGGGAAAGAGTGTCCTCCAAATTTCTACTCTTTTCGAACCTACAATCAAAAATTTACGTTTTCGAGTTTACATTTTTATAAATAAAGTAAATTAAATTTTCGTTCTTACTTTATAAGCTCGGAAATATTTTGCCATAGTAAATGTGGATCGATGTTGGTGTGCTGATGATTTATTTCGGTGAATTCGCCGGAAATCAATCTCAAAGATTCTTCCAATGCCAAAGCCAATATGTTTTTATTTTCCCAAAGGCTACAAGAATAATTGGATTGTACAAGATCTAAAAGAGCTGCCCTATGTGCTCCATTTGTACCATGAACAAGAAGATAACAAGAAAGATCCACAATTACAGAGGGATTCACAGATCCTAATTAAAAAAAAACAAAAATCAAACTTTTTACATGAAAAAAAAAAACTAAATAAATGTAGAAACATATTATTATTATGTTGATAATTACCCATAAGTTTAAAAAGTCTACAAGCTGTTTGTTGCTTAAGAGGATTATCGCTAAGAAGTAAATGTTGAACTTGAATTATTTCCGCTTTGATTGATTCTAAAAATGGTATGGTGGTTGATTTATAACTTCTAAGTTGCACATCGATATCTTCCAATAAGAGTTCTTTAAAAAAAAATTTGTTATTTTAATTATATGAGTATGAAATTGTAATTTTAAAAATTTGTAAGCTTCGAATTCATTCAAATTTTACATAATTACCCAGAAGTATATTGCTTTGTTCTGCAATGTTAGCATCATGATAACTTGTTCCATCTAACAGTAAGGAAATAATTTTTGCACCACCTTTTTCACAGCCAAGAGCTAAATGTATAATTAAGTCTTCTAATTTCTCTGTGTCATTTTTAAAATAAGCATTCCAATGTGGTGCAAACTCGGCAAGGTTCGAAAGCATTTTCATGTCCACTGAAAATAAAAAATTTTTTGTTAATTATCAATTAATATATCATTCAGTTATTATTTTTAATAATAAATTTAGATAACAAAAATTTTAAATTACTTACATGTGTGTAATACATCAGTCGATAAAGCTTTCAAAAGTGTTTGCGATTTAGATGCTATTTGAAGAAGAAATGGAATAACTGCACTGCGATATTGCAAATCTGCATTTGAATCATCGAATATCCACTGAAAAAAAAATAATAATAATAATCTATTAGTAATTTACAATATTTTATTATCATTTTTTTTTGTAAATAATTACTACATACCTCGAAAAGCTCTAAAAGAGCCTTTCTAATGTCTGTGAAATGACTAGATGCCAAGTGTCCTAATATTCCGACTACTGAATTAAGTTTGGCAGATTTACTGGAAGATTGAATATTTCCTTTAGCACAAAAATCTTTTAAACCACAAGACAGAACTCTTGTGATAACAGTTTTAGGAAATGAACTCCCTACATGAGCAACTACCCAATCGAAATGGGGAGAATGAGCAACACTCGTATCTGAAAAAAAAAAAAATTTAATATTTTAGTAACGCAGTTATGAAAGAATGTAATGTTTAAAGAACAATCGATCAAAACAGATTTTTTTTTAATCATGATATGGTAAGATTTTATTTACCCAACAATGCATTAATACAAGTTTCGGTATCTGAATCGATTAAACATGACAAGCACTGTGTAGTGATGTCCACGAGAGTTCTTGCAGCTCTGCAAGACATCCACCAGTGTAGAGCTTCATTTAAACCAACTGATGATGGAAGTTGACTATAATGTGATGACACTTGCCCTAATACTTTAAGTGACCATGCAGAAATAATTGGTGCCCATGCTTCCGGGCTAGAAGTCACAAAATTACATAGCACAGAATGTATTTCACTGATAACAGCATCTTCCTGTTGATTTGAAAAAGACTGGCAGGCCGACAGTTTATCTGCCTGATAATAACGTCTCGTTAATTGGTTAGGTGACAACCATTTTCAAAACGCAAATGGAAACATCAACCTACCTCGATGCAAGCCACATATTTTTTAACTGCGGTATCAAAAACGGAACAAAAAAATTCTAAAACGGCATCTCGAGATGCCGGTAATGTTTTTAATAAATTTAATGCTGTTTTAGTTAATTCTAATTCGTTAAATTTTGAAGATCGAGTCGTACCAGCAATAAATGCATTTAATTCATTTAATATATTTGATGCTTGGGTATCTTCGATTCCCATTGAAATTTAATATATATATATATTATATATTTTAATATCATTTAAATAAAAACTATAGTTAACAATACAAAAAAAAAATAACTAAAATAATAATAATTAATAATAATAATAATTTAAAAAATTCAAACTAAATAAACTTATAAACAATAATTAGCCGCTTCCGCCATAACAGCTGGCGTCAAAATGATCTTACTTGTATTATGACTCGGATTTGTATCCACCATAATTAAAAACCGTTTTTTTTAAAATTCATTTCAATTATTTTTACACAACTTTTACTATTATTATTATTATTATTATTATTATATTAAATTTATTAAAATTTTATACTCCATAACTTTTATAAATAAAGTTTCACAATAATCACGTTTAAAATGTTTCTAAACTTTTGATGTAAAAAAATAATAAAAAATCAACAAATTAATTTTGTTAACTATTTATTAATTTATTAAATAATTAAAACAAAATAATCTAAGAAAATAAGATGAATATAAACATATGGAGAAGAAAGAAAGAAAGGGAGGGGAAAACAAAAAAAAAAAAAAAAAAACAAATGTGAAAGTAACAATTAGCTTACAAGCAATTTGAAGATATGATGTGCTGTTCATTCGTATATATAAATACATTTTTTGTTTAATGGAGAGACAATTCGATACCGTGAAAACCGCTTTAATAATGTTTTTATTCATTATTACAACGTTAAGTAAGAATTAATTTAAATTGATTATTAATTAATTAATTTATTTATTTATTTTTTTTTAAATTATGTTTTTTTATGTTGGAAAACACACTTTATAAATTATTATTTTAATACCTAAATGTTAGCTAATAGACTTGTTAAGTCTTTTAATAATGTTTTGTACAAAATAAAATTGGTGACGCACCAACAAACAAAACATAATTTTCACAAAACAAATCTCACCAAACAAACAAACAAACAAACATTTTTCTATATATATATATATCTGGAAATGTGTAGTTGAATCGATAATAATGATAAAATCATAAGAAAAATGTTTTTTTTTTTTTTTTCTTTTGTGTGTTTACAAGAATTTCAAAACTTTCGATAAAAAAAAAATTAATATAAACATAAGAAATAAAAGATAAATAAACTCGATCCAATAATACGACGTCAAATCGCCAAAAAAAAAAAAAAAAATATTCACACAAGACCAATAAACTTTCGATGAAGGCATTTTTTAAATTGTTGACCGCCCAACCACCCCCATCCCCCCAGTTTTTTTTGCTCTAAAATACATCTAGTGTACTAGGACGACGACGACGACGACGGACTTTAGACCGAATTTTTCCTTATGTTTTTAAGAATAGTTTAAACAAATTCAGAATTGCTTCAATTAACATTTTCCTAAACTTGTTGATTTTGAAATAAAAAATTGTCAACTTATTTTTATTATCGTAGTTTCAGCGTTTGCCATTATTATAAACCAACGTACGAATAGGAGCTTTAAAATTTGTTGCCGCCTGTTGTTGTATTTGATAAGCCAAAGGATGAATTTTAAAACCGTATAACCTAAAAAGCAAAACAAAAACATTATTATTATCATTATTAAATATCAATCATGTGTAATTAATAATCGAATTGACATACCTTGGAACAAATTGGTTACTAGATCTTTTAGGTCTGTATTCTGGATGAACCATGAAAAGCATATGAGGAAATCCTGTTCCAAAATATGCTCCATCCGTATGGTGGTAACGAGATGACTTAGGTGTGTAAACATCCATACATCTAGCACAATATGATTTAACCATAGCTTCACCAGGTACATCGGATAAACCTATAATAATAATAATAATAATAATAATTTTTATACAAACCAATTTAATGTTTCAAAAGGAAATTAAATTAATGTGACATACCAATAGGTAACATCGGTTGACTTTCGCAATAAACTCTTGGGCAACACCCGAAATCTCCGCTTTGATATTTTTCTATCATTTGTGCAATTCCTCGATTGGTTAATATATATCTAGCATGAATGAGTCCATATAGCATTTCTGCAGCTTGCTCAATTAAATCTGACTGATTAGGATTGTCATCTATTTCATCATCTAGCACAATTTTTAAAACATTTTAAAATTTCAGCAGGAGACGAGGAGGAGGGGGGGAAACGATCACACATTATGAAAGTTTCGATAAAATAAGTAAATAAATATAATATATATATATATATATATAATTACCTGGTTCCAAATCTAATATCATATCCAAAGCTTGTCTGTAATGTGGAACTAATTCGTTTAAACCGGTCAAATTAAACTTATCTTGTATATAATCTTCATCGACTTCGCAAAAAAATTCATTGCCTTTTAAACCGCAAAACCATGAAATCCAAGACACTTCTTCAGAGCTACTCATTTTCCTAAAATGGACAAAACAAAACAAAACAAAAAAATCACTTTGACATTTTTACTTCGCTAACTTATATACACATATATATACAATATCATGTATATATATATGTAATAAATATGTTAATGTCCAAATCGACAAAAATTTCAAACCTTTTACTTGATCTGGATGAATTCTGGCATGCAGGATAATTTGGCAACATCACACGTTTTTTTTTTTTTTTGAAAAATGACAATTAGAACCTAATTTATGGGTTCATAAAAATAATTCATGTATGAGGCTGTTTGAATTAATTTTTTCCTTACACATGGGATAATAAAATTTATTTTATACAATATTAAACTTGCCTTTAATAATAGTTCAATTATATTCAGGAAATATTGACATTAATTAAATAACATTAATAATAATAATCGATTAATCACAAGTCGGTGCACGATAAAATATTTTTTAACAATAATTATTTATATTATCCTCGATTTGTTTTTTTTTGTGCAATTTATAATAGATGTTGAAAAGTAATAATAATAATAATAATCACATTTGACGGTACGAATAATAATAATAATAAATATTATGATTATGAAAAATGTTTAAAAATCTAAAATGAATTCCAATGGTACCACATTCAAACAAAAACCACCTCACTAAAAAAAAAAAAAAAAAAAAAAAAAAAATGACATTTTTTTTTTTTTTTTTTTTTTTATTATTAAAAATTATTTATTAAATATTGAATGTTTAAAACGATTAATTAACATTTATCGGGGATTTATAATAACATCGAATAATTTGTATTTAACACGAACGCCAAATTTTTTTTTGCCAAAATCATATAGTATTGACTGAGAGCAATGTCGGCAGACATTTTTTAAATAACATATCTCCATTTTAAAATAAATTATGGATAAATAAAATGAACGAAATAATTTTTCTTTTCGTTTTTTTTTTGAAATTTTTTAACCGATATATTAAAAAAAAAAAAAAAAAAAAAAACCTCACCTTTTTCTACCTTGCCACGCCACGGCCACGGCAACGCTTAAATCAACCTTTAACCAAAGGTTAAATCATTCGTGCCAAATTATGAAAACCGAATTTTTTTAATAATAATAATAATAATAATACCAGTTTATAATTTCCGCTTTACGATTTCAAATTTTTACTTTCTATTTTAAACGTTATTTTATTATTAACGAATTTTTTTTTTTAAAAAAATAAACGATTTAATCCGTTATTATTTATTTATTATTTTCAATATGGTAAATCATACATGATTTTATTTAAAAATAATAATTTCCTAATAAATAAATAAATAACCAACTCTTTCCATTGGAATCATCAATTTTTGATTGATTATTATTATTATTATTATTATTATTATTATTATTATTATTATTATTATTATTATTATACTTTTTAAACTCATGTAAGAAGAAGAAAAATAAATAAAATTATAACAAAAATAAACATTAAATTCTATTTAAATTTTAATTTTTTTTTTAAATTTTTTAAACCCGTATAAATTTACAAAATCAATAAAAAAAAAAAAAAACGTTACACCCGATAAATTTTTTTTTTCCCCACATTTTTTTAATATTAAAAACAATAACAATTATTATTATTATTATTACTAATCAGTCAACTACTTTTCCGTTATAAAACATAAAAAAAAGCAAAAATTTATGTATAATTATAATAATAATACTAAATTAAATACATTAAGAACTTGTGATTGTATGTAATATAAAAATAAATAAAAAAATTAAATGCAACAAAAAAAAAAATCTTTATAGGAATTATTATTATTATTATTATTATTATTTAAGTCTTAAAATGAGATTTGATTTTTTTTTTTTTTATTAAAAATTATTTTTGGTTTTCCTTAAAAATCCATACATTAATTTTCCTTTTCCTTTTCATCATTTTAATGATAATTAATTACCTGCCACATTCTAAATATTCTATTATTATTATTATTATTTAAAATTTTTTTTTTGTAATGATAAATATATATGTACAAAAGGTTTCAATAATCGTCATCATCATCATTTAACATTATTTAAAATAATTTGATGCAATACTTGTAATAAAAAATTAAAAATTGTGCTTAATAATAATAATAATAGAAGAAAAGGAAATTTTATTGATTATTATTATTATCATTTGGTATAAGCTTATATTGAAAAAGATTTAACGGCGCGAATAATGGCGGCCGAATTGATGCCGTATTTTTCTAAGAGTGCGTTCGGTGGTCCGGATTTCGGAATTTCTCTCACCGCTAAATGTTTTATGCAAGTATTTCTTTCTTCTGCTAGACAACTTTTAACGGCTTCACCGATTCCTCCTTCCGGATAATGATCTTCCACGACTATGACGTTTCCGTTACATTCTTTGGCGTTCGATATGATGGCGTCCTCGTCGAGGGGTTTGATCGTAAATGGATCCAAAATCCTAACGGAAATATTTTTCTCAGCGAGTTTGTTGGCCGCATCCAAAGCTTCGTGAAGTGTTATTCCGGCACCTATGATCAATACCTGATCGTCGTTGGATTTTTTCAATATTTTTGCTTTTCCTATGGCAAAATCTTCATCGTTTTTGTAAAGGACGCTGGTTGCGGGTCTCGACGTTCTTATGAAACATATACCTTTCGTGTTGGCAGCGATTTCGACGGATCTTTCTGCGCTCACTGCATCACTCGGATAAAATACGGTACAGTTGGGAACGCTACGAAACATGGCTATGTCCTCTAAACCCATTTGACTGGGACCATCTTCACCGATGCTAACTCCGCAATGAGATCCGGCAAAATTAACGTTGCTCTGAGATATGGCTGCCATTCGTATCTGATCGAAAGCTCTTGTTAGAAAGGCAGCGAATGTTGATGCAAAAGCTACGGTACGGTCTCGACAAGCTGCTCCGATGGCAACCCCAGCTAAATTTTGTTCGGCTATGTAACACTCTATGTACCTTTCCGGAAATGCATTTTTTAACTTGTCGGAATAAGTTGAATTTTTCGTGTCGCCATCCAATCCAATGACTCTATCGTTGGATGCAGCTATTTTTGAAAGAGCGACTCCATACGCCAATCTGGTAGCTATTTTATCTCCCAGGGAATAATTAGGTGGTGTAGACAATTTAATGTTCGATATATCTACAATGGGGGAGTCATCTACTATTTCTAATGGTTTTAATTTCGATTGATCAGTGCTGATTAAATTTTTCAAGTCTTGAATTATTCTTTCTCCTCTATCCATGAGTGGTTTTCCATGCCAATCTTCGAGATCTTCTATATCGGGGAATCCTTTCCCTTTAAAGGTTTGTGCGAGTAATGCAGTAGGCCGATCAACATTTTTACATGCTGTATGAAAAGCTTTACAAAGAACCTCAATGTCGTGGCCATTGATAACTTCTGCATGAAAACCAAATGCTTCCAATCTCTTTTTATATATCTCCATATTGTGCTCGAGTGATGTGGGGCCAGACTGACCCAACCGATTTATATCGAATATGACACATAAATTATTCAATTGATAATGACCGGCAAAATGTAATGCTTCCCATATGCTTCCTTCACAACTTTCACCATCTCCGACAATACAATACACCCTGTAAGAGGAACGATCATAATGTTTTCCCACATATGCCATACCGCAAGCAATGGAAAGGCCCTGTCCCAATGATCCAGTCGCCACATCGATAAAATTTAATCTCGGTGTTGGATGTCCCTCTAAATCGCTATCAATTTTTCTTAGTTTAAGTAATTCCAAGGGTGAGAAAAGGCCAGCTTCAGCCCAAGCTGCATATAAAACAGGAGCTGCATGACCTTTTGATAACACCAATCGATCACTAGATCTATGTTTTGGTTCTTTCGGACTGTATCTCATGACATTGAAAAATAATACGGACATGATTTCAGCGAGAGATGAACATGATGTAGGATGACCAGATTTTGATGCATTCGTAGCAGTGACACTGTGGATTCTTAAACGATTGGCTATATCTTGTAAAGCTTGAACATCACATTTTACTTCAATATCTTTCATGATTTTCTATATTTTTCTCTCTCTCTCTAAAATCAACTAAAAGAAAAAATAATTTAATTACTTAAACAGTACTCGAAAGAAAGTAAAGTAATATTTTTAATTAATTAATTTATTTAAAAAAAAAAAAAAAGTAAAAATCAAACAAGATAAGACAATTATCAAATAAAAAAAAAAAAAAAAAAAAAAAAAGAGAGATACACAATGAGTTTCGAATATTAGTTAATGTTTAGCTAATGTCGATTAATATAATTATTAGTTTTGTATCTCGATTCCTACAGTTTTTTTTTTTTTTTTTTTTTAAACAAAATTTTCTGACCTTGATGTTAAATTCAAAGTTCAAATTAAAAATAACTTTTTTTTTTTATTTATTTTTAAATGCACTTTTATATATATATATATATATATATATATATATATATATATATACACTTTAATAATTTAATAGTTAATAAATTAACCTTTATGTAAAATTTGGATTTGTAAAAAGGACAACCATCAAGTTTTACAAAGTTCTCATGTTTAAGCCTAAAACCATAAAATTAATAACGATCAAAAATAAATAAATTGTACATAACATATAAAAATTATCGATTAATCTAATAATACCTTGCGATATCGATTATTAAAAAATAATTAAACACAAATAACTTTAAATTTTAAAAAAAATTCAAATTTAAATTAAAAAAAACTTTTTTTTAACACAAAATAAAAATGCCGGTTAAATAAGTTTAACGTTTATCATTTACTAACAAGAATCATTTATGCCTAATTTTTTTTTTTTTTTTTATTAAACTATATCGACAAGAAATAACTTGTGCGACACAGGTAATATTTTATTTAAAATGTTTTAAACTTACTTATATATATATATATATATATATTTTATAACAACTAAATATTTCTTTATACGTCTTGTCTGATTGTTAATGATCCGAAAAAAAAAACAGTAAACTAATAATGATTTAATTTCGATATTTTAAATATAAAAAGAATTATTCTTCCTATTGTTATATAATTGAGTAGAAATCATTTTAAGATAAATTTTTTTTTATATTAAGGTCATGTTACTAAGATTAAAATTTTTTTATCTATGAAAACAAGCAAATCGATTATTGATATACTCTATGAAATTTTGATTACCGCCTTTGATTTTTTTTTCTTTAATACGTACCGACCGTTATTTCAACGTTAAATTAAATCAATTTTTTTTTTTTTTTAAAATCTTTTCGTTTAGAAAAAATGATTTTATTAAATCAACGTGTGAATATATTATTTATTAAAAAAAATATATATTTGATTATATTAAAATAAATGTTTTAAATATTACAATATTTCTTTATTAAAATTTTTTTTTTACTATTATCCCATTTTTATCATTATTATTATTATTGCTTTTACATGCGTGCAACAACAGTAACAACAAACAAACAATTAAAACTGAGATACTTAATACGATAATACTATTATTAAAAGCTCATAAGCTTCGGTTTAAAATAATTTTAACCGACAAAATGTCTGATTGATGATGAAATTCAAAAAAAATCAAATCTCAATCAATCATTCGCGCTATTCGACATGAGACCTAACGGATCCACAAACGATTTACCGCCATCTTTTTTTTTTTTTTTATCATCATCATCATCATTTTCCGGAATCATTTTTCCAGTTGTTATTTTCGAACAAACTACTGGAATTTTTTTATCTTTAGATTTCCTACTACCGAAAAGATCACCATCATCATCATCATCATCATCATTATCATCATCATCCGATTCTATATCGAACAATGATTTTTTTTTAAATAAATCATCTTTTCCTTTAAATTTATTCGAATTGCTTTTAAATAATAAATTTTGTTCTTTCCCATCGCTGTCGTTTCCGTTTCCGTTTCCGTTTCCGTCCTCATCATCATCATCAAAATCAAAAATTTTAATTTTTTTTTTCTTATCATTTTCCTTCGATTCGGATTTAAAAAATAAATCTTCGACTTTTTCTTTTTCTTCTTCTTCTTCTTTCCAAATTGCGTCATTTTTCCCTTCTTCAAATTTTCCCATCGCACTACCGGAAGTTTTATTAAATAATATACCATCGTCGATTTTCCTACACGTTTCCGGTTTGAACAAATTATTTTTAAACAATTCTTCATCATCATCATCATGATCTTTTTCAACGTTTTTATCGAGTTCGTCGTTGGGCACGTTGAAAAAATCTTCTTCGTCCGTCGATGGCGACAGTGGAAAATTCGCGATTCGCGAGGAAAACAATGGCTCGGAAATTTTTTTTTCCATTTTCGACGACATTTTATTTCCGATTTCCGTGACGGACGATGATTTTTTTTCCACACGGGAAATTTGTTTGTCGTTTGTTTCGTTTGTTTCGTTAAAAAAATAATCGAGTCCGGATTTACGAATGGCTTCGTGTCTAGCATGACGAGATTGAGGCCTCCTTCGAACGGGTATTTTCACTCTATCCCTACTCGGACATTTTAAAAGATTTGAACGTGGTTCCAGTGACTCCCCTCCCTCTCCCCCCTCTCCACCTTCTTCTCTTTTTTTCTTTATTAAATTTCCTTCTATGCTACTCTCGGACGATGTCATTTTAACGACCGTTTCCAATTTGCTTTTCAAATTTTTCGGAATGTTTAATTTTCCCACGCTCGTGCTTTTCGGTATTCTCGGAGACGTGGGAAGATTTTTATCTTCGTGGGAAGATTTGACGACATCGTCCATTGGAGATTTCGAAAACAAATTAGATTCGTCCATGATGGTATGAGATGATGATGATGACTTTATAAATAATTCTGATTTGTCTTCATCGACGCGATTTCCGTTTTCCGGTAGCAGACTCGAAGATGTGGTTAAACTAACTTTAGAATCTATTACTTTGTTGCTGGAGGAAGAAGAATTTTCTGGAACGCGTTCTGGAGACTCTGCAAATATTTTATTATCAGAGAACAAATCCTCATCGACATCACATTTTATTTTAACGGTAACTTTGTCTTTGACTTCTCCATCTAATAAGTCGCGACTTGAATTTCCTTCAAACAATTCATTCTCTTGCGGTGAAAATTTTCCAGAATCTTCAGACGATTTTCCGTTGTTTTTAAATTTACTAAATAAATCGTCGGCGTCGTCGAAATCGTCGAAAAGAGACGACGTCATTTCTTTACTCTTTGAAAATTTGTCGGAAACTTTTGTAAAGAGATCACCGTCATCTTCGAATAGTGAATCGTCATTGAATAAATTATCATCGGATTTATTTGTTTTATCCTTATCGAAAACGGAAGACAATCGCGATTTCGACATGTTGACGTCATCGAATAAACTCGAACGACTACTCGATATCGATAATGCGTCGGGTTGCTTAAATTTTTCTCGAAATAAAGATTCGTTGTTGTCACTTTGAGCATTCTTTGTCGATTTAACATAACTCGGAGAATTTTTCTTTTCGATGTAAACCGGATCATCCGGTGAGGACAAATCGGAAAACAAATCATTTTTGTCTTCAACTACTTCCGGTTCTCCGACATTTTCTCTCGAAGAAATAATGACGTCATCGTCTAACAATTTCGAAATTGATTTCACATTATTTTCCAATGTTTTATTAACCGGTGAAAATATTTTGTCGGAATTATCACTCCTGGAAAATCAAATAAAAAAAAATCATTTTTTTTTTAATGATTTCAACGGTACAACAAATCCAAAGTTAAAATAATTTTATTATCGTCACGTACGTGGCCATCTTGGAAATATTTTCCTTTTGAGAACCTATTTTAAATATATCTAAACCGTCGGGATCTTTTTCATTCAAATCATCATCATCATCATCATCAAACAATTTGATTTTCTTTTTGGTTTCTTTTGTATTTTCAACATCATCTTGTGGTGGTAAATTATTGTCAATGAAAAGTTCAGTTTTCCTGAAACAAGAAATGGTACAAAAAAATGATTATTTTTTTGATTTTTAAACAAAAATTTTTTTTTAAAAGAAAAACTTACTTTTTCAAAGTAGGCTTCGAAAAGAAAAGTGAATCTTCATCATTGTCATCATCATCATCATCATCATCAAAGTTGTCATCTAAATCATCGAATAAACCTTTCCCTGTTTTTCCTTCTGATGTGTCTCGATTTGAATTCGATTTGAAATCATTTGTTTCTGTACAGAAAAATAAATTTGAAAATTAATAACATTTTTTTTTTTTTCCCTCAATAAAATGTTTATGTTAATATGTACATTTCAAATTATTATTATTATTATTATTATAAAAAAATTAAAAACTCATTTATTACTTACTTTCATTGTTTTTCAAAGATTTCGATTTAAATTTGTTTAAATAATCATTTTGAAACAAATCATTTTCAGATTCTTTAAATAATTGATTTGAATTACTGAATAATTTATCATCGTTTTCTGATTTGAAAAATAAACTGTTACTATCATTCACATCATCATCTGTATCACCATTTTTGATAAATTTATTTTCTTCAACATCCTTACTTATAACATTCTCATTTTCCTGTTTTTTATTATTATTATCGATTGTTGTTGTAGCAGGAGGGGGACTTGTTTCTTTTCGAGATTCTTCTTTATTAAAACTTCCTAATTTGGCTGCTAATTCTTTAGCAAATGCAGAATTTATCTAAAAATAAAATAATGTTGTTTTCCAACAATAATGGAAAAAAATGACTCATAAAAATGCATTAAATTGTAATAAAAATTACTTTTTTGGATGCGTTTTTAAAACTGTCTTCATCTGATACATTTTCCACATCTTCCTTTTTTTGTAATGTGTTTTCGCTTGAAATCGTCTCACCGTTTGAAACAATACAACTGTCAATGATGGGAGAAATTTTATCAAGTTTTTCATTAGATGCATTATTTATAACGCCAAAAAGATCTGAATTACTTGAGGAATAATTATAATTCTTATCCAAACCGAATATATCTTCTGATGATTCCCTCGAATGATTTGATTCGACGTGATGAGGTTTTTTTTTCACATCCAAACTCGAAGTGGAAGAAGATAAAGATAACTAAAAAAAAAAAAAAAAAAAAAAATTATTCTTTTTGTAATTTGATTATGGAGAGAAAAGTATATAATATGTAGACTGTAACTTACGTGAACGGATTTTTCCACATCCTGTACCGATTCAGATTCACTTTCCGATTCTGAAATTTCCTTAGATACATCTAAACTATCATCTACGGTTTTTAATCCCACTGAATCATCTGCCCACCATTCTGAAGAACCAATGAGAAGTGGGAATTTTTTATTAGAATATGGATTTTTCGGCTTCCAGATAAGCGATACTTGTCTGTAAAAATGAAAATGGTTGAACATTGATTTAAATTATGAGATTTTTTTTTTTTATTTAAAAAATATATATATATACCTTGATGGCATATCATCATCTTCTTCTGAATCGCTATTAAGTGGTAACTCAACTTCATTGAAATGAGTATCTAACAATTTAATACCAATTTCAACTGCTTCTTTATACTGCGATAGCAAAACTTTTTCTTTTTCATTTTCATCTATTTTCTACAAAAAAAAAAATAAAAAAATAAAAAAATTATAAAATTTCAATAAAATAATAAATCTATAGTAATGTATAAGTTTAATACCTGTTCTGTGATATTTTCTTCAGTCGGAGTTTCTTCATCGTACACCCTATTTTCGACAAATTGACAATTTTGAAGAGCTAGAAATTGATTTGTAGTATTGCCTATTTTATTATTAATGTCATCGTAGCTGTCCAACAATTCATTAAACAATGATTGAGTTTCTTGAATTTTATTGTAAATTTTCTAAAAAATACCTAAATTAATTATTTAAAATATTTATATAAACAATTTTAAAAACGTTTAATATTATATCAAATAACTATATAATATAAGAATATGAACAAACACTTAAACATAAATTCATCTATAAAAAAAAAAAAATAAAAATAAAAATTAAATGGGAAAAAAATATTAATTTACCTCGGAAAAATTTTCAAGATGTGTTAAAAGTCCAGCATCTCCAGCTAAAGTCCAATTTTGACATTGTTTTCTAATGTCATCCGTTCCGAAAATTTTCGTCTCTTTTTTATTAATTTCCTCATCCATTATTATTATTATTATTATTATTTAATCAAAAAGGTTTTTTAAATCATTTCCTTTTTATTAATTGGTGTAAATATCTCAATTTCGAAGGTTTTTACTACTTACAAACCTTTACTCCTTTATTTTACAAATGGTTTGTAGGTAAATTTAAAAAATTTATATTTTTCTAAAATCATTATAATTACAATTATACTGATCGTAACTAAAATTCAAAAAAAAAAAAGGAAAAAAAAAGGAAAAAATTAAAATTAAAAGGCTCGCTGTATTAAATAAGTTTTTTTTTTATCTAATACAGATTTTAAAATTATGTGCACTTTAGTGACGGAACACTGACAGTGATACCACCTGTACGCACACAAATAACACCAAGTTTTAATTTTTTTCAAAAGAGTATTGGAAGCACTGTTTTTGTGAAACGCTTACAGAGCTTTTCAAGCACATGTTATGAAATTAATTAATTTTCATTAAATTTACTTTTTTTTTTTCTTTTTTTTTTTTTTAAAATGACTAATATTAAAAATACGTCGAAAGATATAAAACAAGAAGAAGTCTTGCAAGCGGTTGTTATTGCTGATGACTTCGATGGAATTTTTTCTGATTACTGCGTACCTGATAATGTGGTGAGTTCAATGTATTCGACACACATTTTATTTGGTTCTATGGTATTAAATTTAAGTTTAATTTAGGTATTCATGCCAATTGCCAATATAAAAGCATTCGAATACACTTTAGAATATTTAGGACGTTGCGGATTTCACGAAACAATATTATATATTTCATCTCATAAAAATATCGATGAAATAATTAAATATGAGTAAGTTGCAATGAATTGGATTTAGAAAGAAAAAATTTTTAGTTAGTTTTAATTGTATTTTATAATTAAAAAAAAAAAACAATACGTTTTTAGGAAATGTCGATGGCTGGATCCTTTATCACCTATGAAAGTAATAATTATACATGTAAAAGAAAAAATAAGATCATTAGGTGATGCCCTAAGAGATATAGACAATAGAGCAATCATTAAAACTGATTTTGTTTTATTATCTGCATGTACAGTGTCAAATATTAACTTAATTAATATATTGAACCATCATAGGTAAAGTTTTAAATGAAATTTGAAAACATTTTTTCGGAAAAAAAAATATGGAAAGTGATTAATTTTAATATGGCCTAGGCAGCTTCGTTGTAAAGACAAGGGTGCTGCTATGACACTTATACTTCAAGATGTTGGTTCTAAAGATCAATGTTTAGATGATTCCAGTTATGTAATTAATGCAAATTCTAAGCAATTGTTAATGCATGTTAAACATTCAAAATTAAAAAAATTTGAAATTCCATTGGTAAATAAAACTTTTTTTTTTTAAAATTTAATTATGACCGATAATTTTATGTCAACAGCTAAATTTTTCATTAAAATTATAATTTCCAGGAACATCTTTCTCAAAATGTAAATATTAATATTTACAGTAGTCTTATGGACACTGGAATTGCCATATGTTCTCCATCAGTACCTCTTTTATTTTCCGATAATTTCGATTTTCAAACAAAGGATGATTTTATTAGAGGTTTACTTTTAAACGAAGAAATAATTGATAGTAGAATATATTGTTATCAAAGTGATAACAGTTATGGATTAACTGTTAAAAATTGGCCAACTTTTCAAAAAGTATGCATGGACTGCCTTCACAGGTGGACATTTCCTTTCGTGCCTGATCAACCATTTTCAACGGAAAAACCATACTCTTCCCACAGGAATTTTATTTACAAGCAGCAGAATGTTCATTTAGGAAAGTAAGTTGTTGATGTATTTCACACTGTTCATCATATTGTTTAAATTATCGATTTAGAATTTGAGTTTTTTACAATTTTTTTATTACTTCAGTAATTTAAAGTTAGATGGGGATGTCATGATCGGTTTAAACTCAAACGTGGGACAAAATTCAACCATATTGAGATCTATTATCGGTGAAAATTGTAAAATAGACGATAATGTTTTCATAAAAGATTCTTTCATATTTAAAAATAGTAATGTACAGGTAAGTGTGTTATTTTTTTCCCAACATTAATATCAGGTTTTGTACCTCATATGAAGAAACAATACTTGATTTACCCAGTTAAAAATTTACTATGAAAATAATTTTTAGCATTTATAAATGTTTTCTTAATCAGTTATTATAACTGTTTAATATAATTTAAATGCAATAATAAAATTCAAACACATATTACCAATGTGAATTTGCATTTCATGCATTTTTGCAATGACCTTGTGCTTACAAAATGTACTCAGAACTTTTTTTTTTTTTTTTTTTTAATTCGATCCAATTGTTTTCCCTAAATATTTTATTGTTACTCACTTTTAAAATGTTATCGAGTCTATGACATGAAGTTATTGATGTGAAATTTTTTCTTTAGAAAAATTGTAAAATAGAATTGTCAGTTATTGGAACAAACACCAGTATTCGAGAAAATGGAGAATTGAAAAATTGTCACGTTGGAGCAAATGTTGACGTGAGTGGGAAATGGGAAAACGTAATAATGAAAAAATCACCTCCCGGTAAGTGTCATCCATATCTTTTCTCACACGAAACTTTTACCAATGGAAAATCTATGAATGGTTAATTAAATGTAACGGTTTTTTAAGATAACACAACGAAAAAATGGACGAAGGTGAATGGAAGTTGTTATTACATAAAAATGACGTCTGATAAATACGGATCGGAAGAAGCTGATAATTCGATTTATGAATTGGGATTAAACGATCCGGATGCCGAACATGTTGAAATGTACGAAGACGAAGAAGATGATGATGAATCTGAAGCCGGTAGCGAAACGTCGGGAGAGCAACCGGATGATATCACACGTGAGTATTCAAACCGGACGCCATATTTCTTACGCGCCATTAAACGATATAAATAAAACGGGGGGGGGGGGGGAAATAATTTTTATAAAAATTAAATTAAATTAAATTAAACTTACCCTTTCAGTGTTTTATTCCGAAGTCGTGGACAGTCTTCATCGTGGTTTCGAAGAAAAACTCTCGTGCGATAATTTAATACTCGAAATAAATTCATCGAGATACGCTTACAACGTCGTTTTGTCTGACGTCACAATTTTCACACTCAAAGGAATATTGTTGCTCCCGCCAAGAGTGAATTCAAACACGAAAACCGTTTTAAATTATTTTTTACCCGTTTTGAAAAATTACATAAAATCCGTCGAAGCACAATCGGATTCTCTCGGTTTGATAGAAGTAATTTTTTGTTTTTTTTTTTTAAATTTAATTAATACTAAAAGTTTGCATTTTGATGAAAATGTTTTTAGAAAATGTCGCTTTACCTTTGTCGCGAACGTTTTCAACGAACAAAATGCTAGATGAAAATGATGGATTCCAATGCGAAACCGACTTGATATTATGTTGTTTCGCTATTTCACACCATCGACATTTAAAATTTTTTTACAGAAATTTGATTTTTATCGATTATTATTATTATTATTATTATTATTTCGAAAAATAATTTAATTTTCACTTTTTGAATCGACAGGAAATAAATGAAGAATTGGGTAACGAAGTGGCGAAAATTTTACATTTTTTGTACGACAACGACATTTTGTCGGAAGATAACATATTAGACTGGCATAAAAATTTAAATAAAAATTCTCCCATTTTAAGTAAAGTAAGTTTTTAAGTTTTCCTTTTTTAAATTGAAATTGAAATTGAAATTGTTAAAATTAATTTCCTAATAATTTTTTATTTTTTTTTAATGAATCATCAGGTAGCTCCTTTGATAAAATGGTTGAATGAGGCTGCAGAAGAATCATCATCCGAAGATGACAGCGAAAGTTAGTATTAAGAAAAAAAAAAAAAAAAGTATTTGATTTAAATTTCAAAGCATTTTTATTTATAAATAAATATTATATAAATTTTCATTAAAAAAAAAAAAAAATTAATATATATATATTTATGTGTATGTAGTCTTTTAATTATTTATATAAGAGCGCACAAAAAAAAAGTGTGATCCCTGTTAAAACGAATATCCGATCCTCTGTTTGTTTGTCAAGCGAAAATGGAGTTAAAATGAAATAATGATAATAATAAATAAATATGAAAGCGCATTAAAAATGCAGTATGAATGATTCATTTAATGGATGCTTCGACAAAGGACACTCATGGATAAATACTTGTTGTTGCACTCTCAAATTGGGTAAAGATAAATAATGTACTCTGGACTAAATCGATTGATTTTAAACTAAAACATTTTCTTTTTCATAGCTGTGTACCTATCCATATAATGTTCATAACCTTCGATTTGTGTTAAACTTTTCATTTCGAATAAATTACCCTCTAGAGTTAGAACGGAAATATTTGAATCGATAAATAATTGCGGAGGAATGGCTGATAATTGCAAGCAATTTTCTTCCAACCTTAACGTTTTTAATCTGGGACATTTTGCTATCTGAAAAATGAAAAACAATTTGTAATTTTTCCATTTTTCCATCATGTTAAACTCAATTAAGTTTACCTCTTGAGACAATGTCGATATTTGATTTTGATTTAATATTAATTCGACTGCGTAAATTTGCGAAACATCATCTGGAATGCTTACAATTTTATTTCTTGATAAATCTAAAACATCCAGTGATTTTAAATTTTTAAATACAATGGGAAAAACTGTAAGAAGATTTCCACTCAAATTAACCTAAACAAAAAAAAATGTAAATGATTGAAAAAAAATTTAAAAAAAAAAAAAAAAAAAAATTTCCCATTTTGGAATCCACTTACTTTTTTTAAATGTGTTAAATTAGACAAACTTTGAGGAAGTCCTCTTATTTCGTTATCACAAACTGATAAACTTTCCAATTTTTGCAAATGACCTAAACTTTCTGGTAATAAACCAAGTTTATTTTTATTCACTTTTAAATGTTTTAATTTTTCAAATGTTCCTATATCTGTGGGTAACGAATTCAACCTGTTTTCAGATAAATCTAATATTCTCAAATGTGATTTAATACCGTATAAAACATCAGGAAATTCACTGAGTCTTTTTTGCGACAATTTAAAAACTCCCGTTTTTTTTGCTGTTTCACAATGTTCTTTTACAGCATTATTACCCATTATTCAACTATTATTATTAATAATTCACTATTTGTCAAAAAAAAAAAAAAAAAAATTCAAATCCGTCTATTATACACTTAACTTATTCCACTTTTTCTTTTTTTTTTTTTTTTTTAAATACTTGAATAAATAAAATAAAATTTTTAATAATTACTTACACGAATCATTTCAAAAAGTAAAATAAATGCACAAAAAAAAAAAAAATAAAATAAAAAATAAAACGTTTTACTTAAATAAAAACCTGTTTACTCCTAACTGATCAAAACCCGACTAATCGTGTCGGATGCATCATCTAATGCCACGACGTCGTCTGCTTTTTATTGTAAACAAGTCTATTATCCAATTACTCACGTTTATTATTCCATATTATTTATTACATTTAATTACAAAATCAAAAATTTATTCCGTTTTATTCCGTTAAAAAAAAAAAAAGAAAAAGAAATTAAATATTTTTTACGTATTCATCAATTATTTATTTATTATACGTGTTTTATTTTTATTTTTTTTTAAATCGAACCAACGAGAAAAAAAATGTTGAAAAATAAATATAGTTAAAAATTTAAAAGTGTTTTCACAATGGCCACTGATAGAGAAGTTTTAAGAGAAGTATGGGAAGGAAGATTACCAATAAGTTTTCGTTTAGATCCTGACGATGTACACGGTTTAAGAGAACCTGATCCAGTATATTTACTAGTACCAAGATTAAGTTATTTTCCTCTAGTCACAGATAAGGTACATTGTTGTTGTTGTTTTTGTCGTTATCAAACATTTTCTTATTATTAACTATACAGAACCAAATAACAATTTTGCAATAAAGTTCTAATTACACTTTATTGCATCTTAAGTTCAAATATTTTACCACAAAATAATTATATAATAATAATAATGATTTTTGCATTTCAGATTAGAAAACAATTTTCTCGTCATATATCAACGGATAAACAAGATGCGGAAATGTGGTTAGATTTTAATGGTATACCATTAAAATGGCATTATCCAATTGGAGTATTGTATGATTTATCTGCGAGCGACATTCAATTACCATGGAACATAACAGTACATTTTTCAAAATTTCCAGAAAAGGAAATAATGCATTGTTATTCGAAAGAAGTTGTAGAAAGTTATTTTATGAGTTGTATAAAAGAAGCTGACGTTTTAAAACACAGAAGTCAAGTAGTATCGAATATGCAAAAAAAAGATCATAATCAGCTTTGGCTTGGATTGCAAAATGGTGCCTTTTTGTTTTTTTGTTTTTTTGTTTTTTGAAAATAAATGAAGAGGGTAAATAAATCTATAATAATAATTTGTAATTTTTTTCCAGATAAATTCGATCAATTTTGGGCTGTCAATAAGAAATTAATGGAAGTTAGCGGTGATGAAAATTTTAAATACATTCCATTTAGGTGTTACCAAAGCGATGATTATTATATACAAAAATTAATTCGTCCCATAACGGAAGAAGGACAAAAAAAAATATTGCAAAATTTAATCGATGAAGTTTTTTTAGAAAATAGCGAAAAAGGTTATTTACTTATTTTTACCCCCCAATTTAATTTGTGGTTTTATGAATATTTAATTAAAATCTCACTAAATGTCATTTTATTTCAGTCAAAGTATTCACTCATGGTATTGAACCACCGAGAGATACGCCATTACAATGGATGAGCGAACATCTTAGTTATCCTGATAATTTTTTACATTTAATTTGTACAACATTACAATAGTTTTGAAATTTTTTTGTTAAAGAAAAGAATCAACAGTAAAAAAGATGCAAACTCAAATGAAAATGTTCACAATTAAGAAATTCAGTGTAAAAATTAATAATAATAATAATATTTTATACATTTTTTTTTTTAAACAGTCAAATTTTAAATTTTAAATTTAAAAAAAAAAAAAAAATAAGTAAAAAGTGTCATGGAAAAAATGTTTTTTAAAAAAGTCTATAATTAAATTTGTTGTCATTAATCAATATTTACTGCCAGTCGAAATGACTTAACACTTAACTCTTACAATATGTTTACTTATACAAATGATCTAAATATTGTTTGTTTTGAATTTTTTTTTTTATAAAAGTGTAATTACACAACCAGAATAATTTACTTTATATACAATTTAAAAAAAAAAAAAATCATTATTATCAAAAAATACTCATTTTCTTTTTTTTTTTTTGCTCAAGTTTTTTTTTTTTTTTAATACAATATCAGACACAATTTTTTTTTTTATTATTTGCACGATAAATTTTGTATTAAAATTCTATCAGATTAACAAATATATGTAGAAAAATAAAATAAAATAAAATAATTATTTAAATTACCGTTTAGTTTTTAATTGTGGTTATCCTCATCATCATCATCATCATCATTTTTTTACATTTTTTTTACATTTTTTAACATTAAATATCATTTCACGATTTGAAAAAAAAACCATTTTTTATATTTATTTAAATTAAAAAAACACATTTTTTAATATTTTTTAAACGAAATTTATAATTTCAATAAAAGAAAAAAAAAAAACAATTTTATTCCGAAACTGAAAAACGATAAACTACCCACATATATATAATTTCGCGCCATATTTAAAAAAATATTAACCTTAGCAAAAATCACCGACGACAACGACGACGTCGACTCTAACGAATGAATTAACGACAGCAAATTGTCTTAACCTGAACGTTTTTTACCTTTGTCATACAAATCAACATATTTATCACAGTTTAATCATTTTTTTTTTTTTTTTTTTTTTTATATCGGACAAATAATTAGTTTTTTATTATGATCACGTTTAAAAAATTTTCCGAATGTACCTGTATATATATTTATTAATAATTAGATAACGTTATCATAAAAATAATAATGTTAAAAGGCGGTTAAAGATCTAAAACGACGACGAAAAGAGAGAGAGAGAGAGAGAGAGGGAAAATAATATTCACGATCAAATCATCCATTTTTGTTTATATTACTCATTTAAACAATAAAAAAAAAAAAAAATGAAAATTTTAATTTTAAAAATAACGATAACCTTTAGACTTCGATACGTAATAAATGTAAATAAATTATTATTATTATTATTTACCACCAGCCGTCGTTAATTAATTAATAAATAAATAGAAATAATAATAATAATAATTCAATGTTTTCTTCTTTTTTTTATTGCCAAAATTTCCAACTTTTCCTTACAAAAAAATGATTTCTTTGACCCCCTTTCCCCCTCCCCCCAAATTCATTTTCATTAAATTTTCCTATTACAACCTGTATACGTTTCATTATTATTATCATTTTAATAAAAAAAAAAATTTTTTTTAAATAATTAAATTTGATGTATATAAAAGACAAAAAAAAAAAAAAACCCTCAGGATACAATTCGTTAAAAAACTGGATGAGAGAGAGAGAGAGAGAGAGAGAGAGGGGTTAAGGTGGAGTAACGTGGAAGTAGAAAGAAGAAGAAAAAATTTCAAAGGTTTTATAACGGATTAACCATGTTTTCATTTTTTTTAATGGTAACATGTCGGTTTTTTTTTGTATTATTTCGTACCATCAGGTTTTTTCGGCAACTAGGTTATATATAACCCAAAGCGTATGTAATATTATATGTGCGAGGTTGTTTTACGGTTTTTACCAACAACAAGTGAATTATTTAATTGCCATATTTTATATTAGCATACCTTTCGTCATGATATTTTGCATGCGAGTGAATTTTTTTTCATTTTTTCTTTTTTTTTTATCATCATTATACCATTTCCGAAATTTTTATATTCCATTCTTTTACCATTTATTCCATATGATAAATAATTTTTATTTTTAATCGATACCTCATTGAATTCCTAAAACAACAAAAAACCAACGTTTTATTATTATTATTATCATTATATATATTTTTCTTATTGGTACCGCCATCGAACTCTTTCTTAACCGACCGTTAATAATAATAATAATGATTGATTGCCGATATTGAAAATAAATAATACATATATTTTATTATTATTATTATTATTATTATTATTATTAGTTTGTTTATTAACGAGGTGGAAAATTTAAGGTAAAAAGAAAAACCTTGGCCTATACCTCTTAGAGAAAAACATATATGCGTAATTATATGTGCACACGCGCACGCGCACATGCACGCACATTATTTTAAATGTCGTTTTTCATATCCTTTCCAAACGCGATTGTTCTTTATTTTGTTATTACTGACCTTTTTTCTTTTTTTATATATATTACCTTGCAATTGATAAATTAACCTTTTCTCTCTCTCTCTCTCTCTCTCTCTCTCTCCCATTAATTAATTTTGTAACAAACGAACGAAAAAAATAATAATAATGGTTATATTTTATATATATATATAAATAAATGAAAAAAATTCTTAAAGTCACAATTTTTCGATATATATATATATATATTATTTAATTGGAATATTTATCTTATTACATCACAATAAATAAATAAATAAATAAATAGATAATAATAATAATAATATAACAAAAAACCATTATGAGTATGTCAAATAAATTAAAACGTTAAATAAAACGCCCAAATTCAAACCGCAACGTATATTTTTTTATAAATAAAATGTTATGACTGGCATATTTATTATTATTATCATTATTATTATTATTATTATATGTTGGTAGACAAATATAGGTTTTTTTTATTTAAATACTTTGAAACGTTTTTTTGTTGTTGTTGATAAAACAAGGAATTATATTGCAGAGAATGACGATGACGATATGATTTGAAAATTAAAACTGTATACGTTGTTTGTTGTTTGTTGTTGTTGGTTGGTTGTTGTACATGGGGAATATTAACGAAAGGGTGATTCTATAATAAATTAAGAAGAAATGGAATGTGTGTGTGTGTGTGCGTGTGTGCGTTTTGTCAAAGCACACGACGAAATTTAAGTGGTTTTGACCCCGTGTCGTCATATATAAATGTAATAAATTGATATATCAAAAACAGAGCATTTGACATTTAATAATTAATATTTTATGTGTGTTTGTTACGGGGGGAGGGGGAGGGAGAGAGGGGAAGAGACAGTACGAGAGGGGGGATCACAAAAAGACCGGAAAAGCTATTAAATAACGACTAGAGCGCAAATTATAAATTATTTTATTTTAAATAAAAAAAAAATCTTTATGTTTATATACACATTCGAGTGAATTTAAAGTCATAGAGAATGAAAACGTCATTTAATTTCTTTTTTCCCTTAAATTTTCGACGAAATAAAAATCCTTTAACGAATTTATTCTTTTTCGTCATTAAACGCACACACGCACACGCACACGCACGCACGCACGCACACGCACACAAATTTCTTTTACATCATCCATACCCTTTGAAATTTTTTAACATTCAATCAATGTGATCTTTAATTACAATTTCAACAATTTTATTATCATTATTATTATCAACAATGATCAGGTTTATTAAACTATAAAAAAAAAAAAAATTTAAACTCTCCCTTCCCCTCCCCTCCCCCTCCTTTTTTTTTGGTAAAAAACGAATTTGTTAATAAACGAATAAAAAATTTATTTTGGTCATATTTAATAATAATAATAATAGTAATAATAATATTTAAATTCTATTTTAAGATCACATTATTTAAAACAAAACGAAGGGGGCAAAGACCAGTATGACATGTGGCTAAGGGGGACTCCCCAAAAAAAAAAAAAAAAAAAAAAACAAATTTCATTCATTTAAAATAAATTTTTTTTTATAAACACAAAACGAAAAAACGCGACGTTCTTTTTTTCTCCCGCCATCTTTCATCAATGATGACGTCATCATTGATCGTTTATATTCAACATGGCGACAAGCCGTAACAAAAAAAAAAAAAAGTGCGAACTCTATGAAACGATAATAATAATAATAATACAAACGTTCGAGGGTAAATAATAATAATAATAATAATAATAATACAAACGTTCGAGGGTAAATAATAATAATAATAATAATAATAATAATAATAATAAAATAAATTCGATTTGAAAGCCGAAAAAAAGAAAACAAAACAAACATTTGCAATTTTCATCAAGTTATGAATGAAAATAAATAAAAATGGCGACCGGTTCGGGAGAGGGGAACGGAAAGGGGAGGGGATTGGGGATGGAAGGGGGAGGGAGATAATAATAACGAGACACGACAAATAATTCGAAACGGTAAATCAATTTAAAATTATTATTATTATTATAATTCTTTTGTGAATTAAATAATAATAATAATAATAATATCACCTGTTGATATTTTTATTATTATTTTCGTTCGAGTTTTTGAAGGGATGAAGGGAAGGAAGAAAACTACCCTATTTTTTACCTTCCCCCTTTTCCCTCCACCCTTTCGAAAGGAGCAACAACCAAGTCATTCAACTTTTTTTTTTTTTTTTTAAATTTATATCTCCTGTTGTTCCTTCTTTTTTATAATGAAAAAAAAAAAAAAATGGCATTCGAAATTTAGTAAATGTGCGACATTTTTCCTCATGTTCGTGTTTACCGATAAAAAACCGTTTTTATTGTCGACAAAAAAAAAGAATGCTCAGGTGCAAATACCATTTCTTTTGTGAAAACAAAACGACAGGTATCGTGATTTTTAAACAGGTACCATAAGATAAACATTAAAAATAAGTTTTTTTTTTTTAAAAAATAAATACCTGAAAAATAACGCGGGAAATATCTTTGTATCTTCTTTTAATGTCGATCGGATCAACCGCCACTAACGGTTCTCTTTTCCAAAATATTTTCCAACTTGTATCTTCTGCACAAACAAAATAATAATAATAATTAATTAATTAATAAATAAATTCGATATTATAAAATTATTATTATATCGTGTAAAAATTACAAATAAAATTATAATAATTTATTCGCCATCTTTTTCTTTTCTTTCAAAGGAAAATTACAGGTTTGAAAAAAAAACTATTATTATCATTATCATTTTAAATAATTTTTAAATAATTATTTATTTTTCGATAATATGCTTATATATTTATTTATTTATTTATTCATATAAATTTATTTATTTATTTAAATATATATATATAATTATTTGAACTTTTATTAAATAAAAAAAAAAACTTATTTATTTATTTATTTAATGATAATAATAATTATTATCTCCATCATCATCAACATCATCTATATTATTATTATTAATATTATTTATTAACTACAATTTATTTTGGTTTCCTTTTTTTTTTTTAAACGAGAGAACAAAAAAAAAAAAAATTTTTTTTTAAGCGTATACGAGAATAAAAAATTTGTCGCCACTTTGTCTGTTTAACGTGTTTTACCGACAAAATAAAATAATTTCGACAACAATTTCATTGTCGTCGAAAACAAACAAACAAACAAACAAACAAAAGCCGAAATAAAATGTTTTTAAAACCCTAACATTAAATATATTATTTATTTATTTATTAATAAAATTTAATTTTGAAATTTATTTAAAAACGAAAAAAACGCGCGTAACAAAATGGAAGACGAATTTGAATAAACGATATGTATAACGAAAATAAGTAACACGAATAAGAAGACACTTGTAATGACGTCATTTCCTTTCTCAAACTTGTAATAAGTACTTCCACCACGAACTGGAAAATGATTAACGATCATTGATTGATTGATTATTGATTGTTCGATCGATTTTAAATGATGCGTGTAAAAGTGTGCGTGTGCGTGGAACGCATTTAATTTCATTTTCAGGCAAGAATTTAATTCTACTAAAGTCGTATTTATATTAATCAGTCTAAAATTTTTTTTTTTTTTTAAAGAAAAATTTGGCACTTTTATTATTATTATTATTATTTAAACACGTGTTTTTCACGCGTCGCAAAAATCTAATAAATTTTTGGAGGATTGTCGTGACAATAATCAATGTTGTGATGCCACGTGGATAGGCACGATTGAAAATTTGGCACTCCTAAGGCACTAGAATTTAAATGATGGGGCCAACCGAAAATCGCATCGTGGTGATAAATCATTCCGCCATTATTTTCTGGATAAAAATAATTTTGGTAGTAAGTCGTTGTTTTGAGGTCACCTGGAAACAGAGCGTTCTTGTTGTAATATTCAACACCGCCGGTCAGGTTCGCGGTTTTCCCGTGGTTTTCCCCTCCCGCCGCATCCAACTTGTCCCTCATCATACTCCTGCTCCTCCTCCCCATCCTCCTCGCGAAACATTCGTCGTCCGAACAGTGTTTGACGTTGACTTGAATCGTGTCGTCGAAAGACATCAAATCATCGTTTCTACCCAAGAAGCAATGTTGAGGACACCTCGTGCAACTCACGTCGGAGGCATCCCTGTTGTCTCCACTCGCCAACCTTTGCCTCTGCAAATATTTTCCATTTTTCAATGAGCTTTCGCTCCTCAAATCATTCTCTTGACTCAACCATTTTTGAACTTGACGACGATTTATGTTGAATTTTCTCGCCGTCGCCCTTTGATTTTTATTACAGTCTTTGTCGTTGTAAAAAGCATCGAGAACGGTCAATTTGAATTGAACGGAAAACGAACGCCTTTTACCAAAATTGTAATTTGTAAAATCGAATGATTTCTTTTCGACGGGAGTCGTGCTCAAAACGTCCACGTCCACGTCTTCGCCGTCGGATATTTTTTCTTCTTTCAACGATACGTCCAGTGGATAATTGTACGAGTCGTATGATGTCATCAGAGTCCTTTCCACATCTCCATACGGTGGCATTTCATCATCGGGTGACACGCAAGTGGACAAAGACGTGGTCAGAGGTGGAGGAAGGCGACAAGAATAATTAAAAGGTTGTGAGAAATCACCGTGGCAGGAGGATATGATGGATGGTCTCCTCGACGTTTCCTTTGTTGTTTCCTTTGAGCAAATTTTTTCAATGGTAAAATTTGAAAACGACGAACCTCGGGATGATTTGATGGCATCCTCATCAGGCTTTTGATGAAACGATTCCGGTATCGAACGTAAATTCATTTTGACTCTTTGTTTGATGGGGAGGGAGGAGGGATTTTCTTGGGGGGGTTCGGAATCCTCTTCGAGCATGTCTTGCATCGATTCTTTTATCCATTTCCGTTTCGGACTAAATGATTTTGTACAATCGTATGAATTTAAAATTTTCGATCGAACGTCGTTTGACGACGATTCAATTTTAGAAATCTTTATCACAGATTCCCCCTCCCTCTCCTCCTCCTCCTCCTCTTCGTTCATTTTCCTTTTCGCATGAGAATCCGGATGGGAACGAGAATAAGTTGAGGTAATATTTTTAGGCACGGAAACATCGGGCAGACAGTTTGACTCCGGTTTATTAAAAAAACTCTGCGAACAAAGTAATACATTTTTATTCGTGTCTAAGACGCACATTTCTTGCACTCCGGTGTCGCCCATGTTGTTTTTTTGTACTGGACATTTGAGAACCGACGCGTTGGAAGAACACAACAACTTCGGCCCACAAATGTTTTCGCTAGTCGTCCACGTTAACCCGGATTGACAGTTATCCACCACGTCTTTTATTTTTAACTTGTGAGTCTTGTCCTCTGGTAAACCATCCTCGTGGTGGATTTTCCGAGCGGGAAATTCTTCTGGCAAAATATCCGAACGAGCTTTACTTTTTAAATTCAAAGGAACGTTGTCGTCATCCTCATCGTCATCATCATCATCCGTTCCTGGTATTTCGTTGAAATTATCATCTATTTTTTTTTCCGGAATAGGCAACAAATCGAACGAACGGATTTCATCCGTATGAAAATATTTTTTTTCACTGTCCAAAATCCTACCGGAGTTGGTTGTTGTTGTTGTTAGTTTGTCTTCCGTCAGACAAGACACGTTTTGCAATGAGGGATATAATTTTTGAGCGACGCGTTTAAGATTTTGTACTTGGATTTTCGAGTCTTCGACCCCGTTGTAAATATTATTATTATCGTTTTTATATTTCGTCTTGGCATGGATTTTTTCATCCGCCATTAATTTGTCATCGTCACCGGCGTTTCGGCCGAGTCTTGAAAATTGTATGGCGGTTTGTTGCTTCGACGTGATTGACGACGACGACGACGACTCCGTTTTAACATCATCGATGAGGATTTTCTTCGACGACGGTTTCAACGGTACGAAATTCGAATTTTCATTTTTAACACTTTTCTCGACACTTGTTCTTAAACTTTGTTCGCATTGTAACCACTTTTGTATTTGTCTCCTGTGTATATTGTATTTCCGGGCGGTCGCTCTTTGATTTCCTCTACAATCCGCATCGTAACGATACGAATCTAAAACTTGAAGCTTAAAATGGGGAGAAAAAATTCGTCGGGATCCAACTCCACGCGTTCTTTTTATAGATTCTCCTCCGGTTTTCGAATCAATCGGTGGACTTTTGGCACTGCTTAACGATCTCACGTCCAGTCCTTGAGCCATTTTGCATTACAATGAGTTTGCTTTTTATAAATACACATGCAAGTTTTTTTTTTCCCTTTCCTTTCTTTTTCTCTCTCTCTCTCTCTCTCTCTCTTTTTATTAAACTCAAACAAAAAACAAAAACAAAAAAAAAAAAAACAAAAAAAAAAATGTTTTTAAACAGAACAACAACAACAAATTCTAACACAAAAGATTTTTAACTACTGAATAAACTTGAGTGACTCTCAGCTCTCTCTCCCCTGCTTTGCTGTGTCGTAATTCCTTCCTTTCCCCTCTTAACCCCGTCCCTTCTTTAATTCAAAACCCAAATGGCGCCCCCACTTTTCCTAGACAGCATGGCGCGGCCACTTTGTTTTTACGTATAAGATAATAACGATCGAATACGATTTACAATGTTATTTTTACGTTTCTTACGTTGCAGTCGTCGCGATCTTCAACAAGTGAAACGACAAATAAAAAATTGTTTACACATAAGCTAAACATGAGCAAATAATTAATTTTACATTACGGACTTTTTACGAGAAAAATAATAACCGCTATAAAACTGAAGCGATTTAACGTCGTCTTGAGAACACAATAATTAACATTTAAATGGATTCTCATTTAACATTTTACGCGTATTCTTTCGTTATTTTATTACAAACGCAAAAATATAAATTATCAGCGTCGTAAAAAAAAAAAAAATAAATAAGTAAATAATTTTTTTTTTTTTTCAAAGACGTAAATATTTAAAAATTATTTTACGAAATGGAAAAATTAAAAATTAAAAAAATTTGTTGGATTTTAGAGAGAGAGACACGGTGACTCAAAAAAAAAAAACCGCGCGTCCTTGCTCGCTCTCAAGATAAAACCATCCGGTTATGTTAAAAAATTACCTTTAAAAAAACCAGGGCTTTCGTATTTTACGTAACGGTAAAATAAGTTTTCTTTCATTTCCGAGAAAACACATCACATGATCTAGCGCCGTTTGACGCGCGTATCCGACTTCCGATGCGGATTCGTTAGATGCTATTAATATTCTTCTCAATATATAATTGCTTTGCCCTCTTCTTAAAAAAAATTAAAGGTCAGGTACTTGACTAGTTACCCGAAAAAAAAAAAAAAAATCGTGACTATAGATAAAATGTTTGATGATGAAAGAAATGAAAATGGGGAAAAAATTTTTTTTTACAATAAATAAAAAAGGTTCTTACGTACCTATTTCTTCCTCTTCTTCTTCTTCTTCTTTTTCCAATCCGCAAAGAATCGATTCATATTCAATAGGTGAATTTAAATTTTCATGTACCTGTTTTTGAATGAAAAAAAAAAATAAATAAATAAATTCCAATCGTTTGGAAAATAATAATAATAATAATAATTTCATATAAAAAATTTTAATATAACGTCCTAATTATTATTTAATATTAAAATAAAATAAAATGGGAAAAAAAAGAAGGAAATTTTTATTATACGTAATGGCCGTATATTTTTTTTTTATTCGAATAAAAAAAAAAAAAAATGTTAAATATTCATAAAGTTTTGTACGGTGTTAAATAGCATTTAAAAAAAAAAAACACCCACAGACAGCTTGGCTCGACCTGAGTTTCAAGAACCAGTTTTTTTTGTCTCTCTGTTAATAAAATCAAATGCGACGTTGCCAAACATACCGGATTCTATCGTCGTTTATTTTGTTATACAATTTTCAAATAGCTCTTGATCTCTTTTTTTTTATTTTATTTTATTTATTTATTTATTTCTCATTCCCTCCTTTAGTTAAATTCATTTATTCATTAAAAATAAATAAATAATTATTAACGAATATATCGCCATTATTATTATTAACAACGGATTTATCCTCGTTTAAGTCGTCGTCGTCGTCATCATTTTTTTAAAAAAAAACCAGACGAAATTTTTATAAAAACGTTAAATAATATAGAAAAATTATTATTTTAATGTAAACATGGGTTGGGGCCGTCGTCGTCACGTGATTACATTTTGCCAACATTATAAATTAAATCTTGAGGCCAACCTAAAAAAATTCTTATTTTCTCTTATTAAAAAAAAAAAAAAAAAAATTATCATTTCAAAGTTGCTTTTTTTTTTTTTTTTTTTTAATTTGAAGGTGTGCAGGTATATATATATATATATATATATATATATATATATATATATATATATATATATATATATATATATATAT
>NW_002987829.1:127555-159623 GCF_000006295.1 Pediculus humanus corporis
ATATAAATTTTGAAAAGGAGGGAAGGAGGGAGGGAGGGGAGAATTGAAAACGTTTACGGTGTGATACCTGAAATGGTATTAGGGCGGTCCTATTTAATATTGTTCCCCAATAGGTGGTGTAATAATTGGATTAAAAATGAAATTGAATGCAACGACCCTGAATGTGTGAAATTATTTATAAAAAAAAAAAAATAATAATTTCAAAAGTTGTATAAAATCGTCATTGATTATTCACAAACGAAATAAATATACAGGTATTGATTGAAATTGAATGAAAATCATAGCGTAAATGACAATCTCCCTAAAAACAAAATGTCTGCCACGTTACCTTTTTGTCAAAAGTGCGACATTTTTTCCTTGTCGCACATTTATCATCATATCCAACCGTCATATAGATATTTTGAAAAATGACATAATTATTATTCTCTTACATAATTAATTTAAAAAATCCATTAAAAAAAACGTTAAAAATTATGACGTCATCAACGACAGCACCAGGTTCATCATCAAGTTAAGTAATAATTCAAAATAATTTCTATATAACAATGAAAAAAAATGGCAAAGGTTTTATTATTATTATTATTGTTGTTGTGGGTATCAAAACTCAGTTAATAAGTATTCAAGGTTATTATTATTATTATTTTTTTTTTTCAATAATTAATAATTTAAAAATATGATAAAAAATAAGAAGAATAAGAAAAAAATATGGCGGAGGAGGAGAATAATTTTTTTCTCTTCTATCAGCATTTTTATGTAAGAATATTTATATTTAAAAAAAATAACAACGTCGAATAAAAAATTGCTAACTTGATATTATTATTATTATTATTATATAATTCGTTCTAAACTTTTTTTTTTTTTTTTATTATTAATAATTAAACTTTTTTTTGATCATTTCTTTTTAATTATGTCAGGTGTTTTCCCTCCCTCCCTTCCTATTTCTATGTAAATCTGGTTGTGGAAAAAAAAAAAAAATGAGACAAAAACTATTAATAAACGAATTCGTTTGTTCGTTTGTTTGTTTGTTTGTTTTCTTGTCGTTTCAATAATTTATTTCGATTAAAGAAGCAAAAATATAATTAAGCAAAATAAAATAAAAAAAATTTAACTTTGGCAATATTTTATTGCAAGCCAACATAATTATATAGTTTTACTTAAATAATCAACTTTGGCTTTATTTCAACAAATGATTTTAAGGTGCGTAGGTAGGTTTTAAATATTTTTTTTTTTGCGATATTACTAATAATATTTATTATAATAAAAATGACGAATCTCTAAAATAAAAGATAAAAGAAAAACATATTAAGGCGTTTAATAATAGTTTACTTTGAGAGCTTCATCATTTCATATAATAAATTATTATTGATTTTGTGTAAGAATTATGTTATCCCCACTTAAAATAATAATAATAATAATAATAATAAAGGGAAAAGTATTATTGTTATTAATTTCAATATCAAAAGAGTTTGTAGAATTGCGGAATAACTACAACAAATAAATAAATAAATAAATAAATAATAATAATAATAAAGAGCCTAAAAAGGTGATGAGAACAAAAATAAATGATAAGATTAGATTGCTTTGTGTGTAATGTGAACTTTGTAACATAAGATAAAGTAAAACAAACTACAGGAAATAAGAGAGTGGTAGTCGTTAAGTTGAGTCATAATTTTTATGCTTTGGATTAAGATTTAAACAAAAACAAAAACAAAAAAAACTCAAGTATGGAATTCACACATTGGAAATGCAACCATAGTTGTCAAGACAAATAATTAAACTAAAAACTTTTTTATAACAAACCAACTAAACAACCAAACAACCAAGACATCATCAAAGGTGTAAAGAAAGAAGTTGAAATTTCATACATACATAGAGAGAGAGAGAGAAAGAGAGATGTGTGTACACATTTTTTTAAATTGATTTTTTTGTTCTTTTTCACAAGTACAAGGAGTAAGGAGTAAGCCTGGGGTCAAAGAAAAGCCCTTGGCATTGAATAAATGAATAAATAATAAATCAAAAAAAAAATGAATGTACACAAAGAATAGCAAAAAAAAAAAAAAGATTTTTTTTTTTTTTTGTCAGTTTGAGAAAAGAAACCTGAATCATTGAAGAAGAATTCTTATTATTATTATTATTATTATTAATGCTTGACAAAGAAAACAACGTTTTACCTGTTTGTTTGAATTATTAAATGAACCCATTCCTCGTGTTTTTATATATAATAACCTTGATTATTTTAAAAGTAATCAATAAATGTTTTCCTCCTTGCCAGACATTCTGACTCCGTTTGGTTTAAGGGCGCTTTCTTTTTTTTTTTTTACCATTGAATATACTCGCCCTGCAAACAATTATTCATTCCAACAATGTTATTAAATTTGATTTTTATCATTTTTTCCTTTCAATCCCCCGTTCAAAATACATATTGAATTATAATTAGTTTTTTTAAAATAATAATAATAAGAAAATTATTATCGGAATTTTATTCACCTGTTTTCCTAACGTTTTCCTCCCTTTTTTTCGATTTTGTTTCGTGTTTTCCCTAAAAAAAAAAAAAAAAAAAAAAAATTACATTAATGCGTCTTACATATTTTTTTTAATTACGTGGGGTAAATATTTAATTAAGAATAATAGGCAAAACAATGATATATAATAATAATAATAACAACGTACTTATAAAATCCATTCATTATTTACGTATAAAAATAATAAATTATCGATAATGTCATTTTTATCCCATTAAAAACGTAAGCAACGTTTATTTTATACGTTTCGTTTGACATGGCGGACATTTTGTTTTTTTGCAGCAGTCGTTTCCCCGGTAACGTAATTATTTCAAAGTTGGCAACACTTTTGAAAAATTTGTTTTCGCGTGATAATGGCGCATCTGTTAAATTTATCGTTAAATAATTATTTTATTTTTATTTAAAAAACAAAAGCAAATATAAATAAATAAATAATTTTAAAGTAATATTTTTAATATTTGACGGTTAAACAATTTAAATTTGTGTTTTTTTTTTTTTTACGTGTGCGCGCAGTTATGTAAATTTAATAATAAAACGTTAAAAAAGGGTCACATAAATTATTTATTTATTTATTTATATTGAATGCAACAAAAATGTATTTATTAATTTATTATATAAGTTATTATATAATGTTTAAAACATTTCTAAAATACAATCATCTAATAAAACTAAATTAAGTGATAAAAACTTTTATTATTATTAATATTAATAATATTATAGTAATATTTATGTAAAATTTCTCTATAACAATTTAAACATTATTATTATTATTATTGTTATTAACTAAATCATTTATTAAAATTAAATAAAATTAATATATATTATATATGCAAATATGAATGTAAACTATGCATTTTGATAATAATAATAATAATAAAATTATTCTGATGTAAAATAATTATAATAAATAAATAAATCAATAAAGAAAAATTATTTTTAAATTTACTTTAATCATATCTATATATATTTTGTTATACTTTTTAACTTTCATAACTATGAAATTATTATTAATAAATAACTATTATTATTATTATTTAATTTTTTTTTAAAATAACAGTTAATAATTTTCAATTGTAAGAAATAAAAAAATATATGTATAAATATAAATGATTAATTAATTAATTATTACCTACAATATATATATTTATTAAAGCAAACCTTTTTTTTTTTTTTTTAATAAATTTTATTGCTTTTTTTCCTGTACGATTCGCATAAATAAATAAATAAATAAAAAATAAATAAATACGACGCGTGTTATAAAAATAATAATAATAATAATAAAATAAGCCAATCAATTTTTTTAAATAGGTAATTTATTTATTTATTTATTTATTATCTCTAATACGTTAGAAAGAAAATTAAATTTAATTACTTTTTTTAAATAAATATAAAATTAAAATTAAATCAGGTACATAATATGAAATTAATAATAATAATAATAATAATAATAATAATAATAATAATAATAATAATAATAATAATAAACGTCTATTTATGTATGCACGGTTACATATAAAATTTTATTGCGATCGATTAATATTTTCGAATAAATGCAATAGGCAATTTCCCCCCCCCTCCTCCTCCCCCCATAAAATAAAATAATAATAATCATGATAAATAAAGATTATGACAAAGAGAGAGAGAGAGAGAGAGAGAGAGAGAAACAAAATTAAATATCCTTCGTGTACATTATTATCTAACAATAAATAAATAATTCTCTTTTTTTTTTGAATAAAAATTATTATTATTATTATTTTTTAAATAAATAATACATATATTTATTTAATACGTAAAATATTATCATTATATTTTATTAAAATCAATTTTTTAATAACTTAATAACAACGTGAATAATAATAATAAAAAAAAAAAATTATAGGAATGAATTTACTTTTTTTCTACCCCGTAAGCTAAGCTTGTAAATGCCGCGCCCGCGAAAATTCTTTTCCCCCCTCCCTTTTTCAGGCTAAATACCTACGGAAGATATAATATAATATAAGCTAATAATATTATTATATGAATTTAATATAACAAGACTCACCGGGAGTCTATTAAAAATAAACAAAGCAATTAATTCCTAACGTAATAATAATAATATTGTTAATAGTAATAATATTGATAATAATTGACACGCAATTAAAATGCGTTAAAATGAATAAAATAATTTATATAAATATATATATATATATAATTAACAATAACGCGGTTTAAAAAAAAAAAAAAAAAGAATTTTACGAACTCAAATTGCATAGATTGCTCAAAAAATCTTCCGGTGTCATTATGTGTGATGAACCTGGAGACAAATAAATAAAACGCATCGTTTAATTATCATCATCATTATCCTGTTGTAACAATCCTGGAGGATCTTACAAAGGAAAATTTTCCCTTACCTATAATAACTTCCCAATTTTTCACGGCGTTTGTTACTTCGTAAGCGCAACGAATTTCGGAAAAACAAACGCCTCCGATTATGAAAACAATCAAACGTGGTACGTTTTTCACCGTTTGTTGGGCTTTGTCCTTATGCCAATGACCGTAGCGGACGCTGGAAAAAAAAAAACGAAAAAAAAAATGAAAATTTGGACAATTCGAACGGACGATGAATGAATCGCATACCCAGGTTTTTTTTGTTTGTTTGTTTGTTTGTTTGTTACCTTGTAGGTGCGTGATATCCGGATGACGTGGCTCTTCCGCTCAAAAATGGAAAATGTTTAACGTCGAGTTTATCTTCGATGCATTCTTCCATTATGTCTTTAACGACTGGAGTCCATCTCGACATCTGATACGTTTGTTCCGTTATCCTTTCTTTTCTCGGCACTTGATATATTTTTTTCCTGTTTCCCTGAAACAAACAGACGTCAAATAAAATAACTCGAGAGGGAGAGAGAGAGAGAGAGGGGGGGGAGGCAGAGAGAGAGAGAGAGAGAAATAAAAAAAAAAAAAAAAAATTTAACGTATCCATAGTGACGAGAACAAAACGTCGACGACAACGATTTTTTCAATTCAAACCTTTTTTCTTTTTTTTTTTTCTTTTTTTTTCTTTCTTAAAAAAATGAACGATACAAATGACGGAGATGTAAAATTAAAACGAAGGTCGACGGGTCAGGGAAAAAGTCATTCGAAAAATGATATCGAGAACGAGGATGAGAAAAATAATTTTCAGGTAAAGCAAAAACATAAAACAAATTTCGACGACTCTCTAACCGTTTTAAATTCGGATGATCGTCACGAGAAAGACAAGGAAACGTACGACAATTTGGAAGATCCGAGAGGGGGAGGGGATTTGTTTTTGACCGAACAAAACGATTCGCGTAAACATTACTACGACGTGGAAGAAGAAGAAGAGGAGAGAGAAGAAGATGCCGTTACGTCCGAGACTTTATCGTCGAACGAAAGCGTGTCGAGCATTCTATCCAAACTCTATCCGTTCACGATAAAATGGACGTTCGGCACGAAATCCACCGTCGACATAGTCAATTTGACGACTAAAAACGGCGGAGAAGTTTTTTTCGTCGCCTCGCATTTCGGCGTCATTTACGACTACATACGAGACAAAATCGAATTCCTTCCCGGTCACAATTTTCCAATCAAAACGATCGCGTCGGATTATTCGGGTCGTTGGCTCGTGACGGCCGACGCGGGACCCGACAACGTCATCATTATTTGGGACCATAAGAAAAAAGTACCCGCCTGGTGTTTGTACAACGTTTTCCCCGACGGAGTGAGTCAAGTCAGAATAAGTCGCGACGCTTTGTACCTGGCCGCCGTCAATTGCATTTATAATTATACGTTGAAATTTTGGAAATGGACTCTGGGCTACTACGAACCCGATGCAACGCTCGAACTGAATCCCGGCTTCGGTCGAGCCACTCATTTGAACTTTAACCAACTTCAAACGAATCAATTGGCCGTCACGTTGAGAAACGGAATCGTGTTTTGCGAATGGGATACGTCCGTGGATGAATTGAAAACTTTTTTCCCCGTACTCGAATCTCACACGCAAAAAAAATTGGGCATTTTCAGGAGAACAATGTTTTTGGACGATAATCACACGGCCGTGACGTCGACGAACACGGGATACATCGTCGTGTGGTGCGACGTCGTGTTCACCGAAGAAATAAAACCCGAAATCCCCGGCAGAATCGAAAAACAATTTTTAAAAGCGGTTAGAATTCACAAGAGCGGAATAACGAACCTTAAAATTTGCGATAATTCCATCGTGACGAGTTCCGAAAAGGGCGTCATTCTTTTTCACGATCAATTATTTCGTTTGATGTACGTTTTACCCAAATTGAACGTGGACCCCATCGCGTCCTTCAGTTTCAACAAAGTCGACAATCAAACGGATATTTTTATGAAAGTCAAAAGTCCGAAAAAATTAAATTCCTTAATTGAAAATTACGTCGATGCCAATTTGGAAGAAGACAACGGTCTCCACGAGAATAATGACAGCATTGAAAAACAATACAGCGACAGCCTACTCGAAAAAGCTAAAAAAATCATCAATCCCGAATACCTTTCCAAAATCACACCCCTCCAAGATTTCAAGGACAAAGCGAAGAAAACCCCTTCCGATTGCACGATGGAGAGAAGACCCTTCGTCGTGAGAGATTTGATTTTCATGACGAAAAATGGACGGCTCGGTTATCTGAGTCATCAGAGGAAAAAAATTAAATATTTTTTTTACAACATCGAGGCTTCCGTGGCATGTTTAGCTTGTAGCCCCCATAAAAGTCATTTGATTGCGAGTTATTTATCCGGACCCATAATCATGTATAATTACATCAGTAAAAGAATTTTGGTTTCGACTAAAATCCCTGGTTTTAAAATATCCAGTTTGAAATATTCAAGCGATGGCACCATGCTTTTGGCTGGTACGGAAAATGGCATGATCCTAGAACTCGATCCCCTTTTACTCGAAGTCAAATTAACGTTAAACTGCGGAAAAGATCCCATTAAGAAAATAACGATTTCGTCTATGAACGATTTGGTCGCATCCTACGACACGGAATCCATAGTTTATTTACACACGCAAACGAAAGCGCAAAAAAAGAAAAAGTGGATATGTTTGGGAAAATACAGGTCGCATTATAAAAAGATAAATGATATCATGTTTGAAAAAACTCCCCACGAATCCGGGTATCCTCGGTTCTACACGATCGGAGAAGATAGAATGTTGGTTGAATACGCCATTAATAATTCGGACGTGAATAAATTATCATTGTCTCAAATACACAGAATCGAACAAACGGCAACTCCCAAGTGCTTCACGTGGAATCCTAATTTCACAAACAATTTGGAATTTCTCATATCCAACAGCGAATACAAGTTGAAAGTCGTCGATACGGAGAGTCGAGAGTGTAAAAAAACGACTCTCGGTCCCACCGCGGACACGCCCATATTGCAAATGGAAGTGTTGCCCCATCATTTCGGAACCAATAGCTCTGCAAAAATGGTGTACGCGACGAACAAACACATAGGATTGATTCTTCTTCCCTCGACGGGTAATCCCTTCGAAAGCATGGGCATGGTAGCACATCCGGTTAAAATCATCGACTACGTATTGTCCCACGATTACAGATACGTATTTACCGCCGGTGAAAATGATCGTAGCGTTTTGATGTGGGAAATACATCCGAATTCGGTTGACGTTGCGAGTCAAATAGGAGGATTGGGTCTCGAACCTTTCGTATCCCTCATCGAAGGCGGTCCAAATAGTTTTTTCTTCCGAGAAGTTGAAGATTTTTTTTACTACGCTCAAATAATACATCAGGGCGAAGATCCCAACATCGATAGATCCGTATCGAAAACGCTAGCCTTGTGTGAAATACCGGATCTCTTTCGCACCCTTGGCTACTATCCAACGGATTACGAAATCGATAATTTAATTTACGAATTGAAACACATCAACTACAACGAAACGGGAGAACTCGCGTCGGAAATATCCTTCGAAGAATGCATAAAAGCTTTCTTAAATCACAAACCCGTGGAAGGCATTACTCTCAATCACATCAACCTTGCTCTAATTGCCATTGCTGACCTCAGCGATCCGAGTGATATATTGGTTGAACGGACCGAATTGTACAAAGCTTTGGAAGAAAGAGCGGAAGCCATGGATCACAAAGAAGTTTTAGGTTATTTGTGTATATTATTACTTCCAAAAGATGAAAACGCTCCCATTCCGGCAACTTTGGCACTAAACGATTTTGCCACAAACGTTTTGGGAATCGATCTAAGTATAACGGAAGAAAATGTACAACAAATTACACATGCTTTTGAAAATAAAAATGATTCAAACGAATCTGAGTAATGGGTTTTTTTCCAACCTCGTCGATAGAAACACATCGAAAAAAAAAAAAGTTCTCATAGAGTAAATAAATATAAATAAATAAAGCATTGAACGTTAAATCCATCCATGCTTATAACATTTAAAAGGATGTTAAAAAATAATTTAACTTACATCGACGACAATGTTAACACCCAAATTCGCCATGTTGATGATGGTTTGTTTTTCTTGAGGTAAAATTTGCGCATGTTGAATTAATTTCGTCAAATTTTCTTCGGATATACCATTTTTAGAGAGAATGTACAAAAGGATTATTCTCATTTTGTCATAATGCGTAACGCCTTGGTCCAATAAAATGGGAACGATGTTTCTCATGTGATCTTTTATCCGTTCGCCCTCAGCATCAGTTCCCATGGCGAGATCCTAAAAAATTATTACATCGAGTGGATTAATATTAATGGGTGGATACATCACCCACCTTTTAGCCATTTTAAATTCATTCACAAACCTGTTCGACTTTGCATAGTTTGTCGACGTATCCCTGATAAGCTTTCATACAATCTTCTGCCAAATGTAAATGCGTCGAATATTTGCTCAATTCTTTTTGATATTGTGGCATCCTTTTGATCATTTGCGATAAATCTTTCATTGACTGTTTATCACCCGCTGGCATTCTTTTCGAATCGATAAACTTTTTCAAGTTTTTTGTGACGTTCCTAAAAAGAAAATTAAAAAAATCAATATGATATCCAGACGAGTAAAACGCTTTTTTTTTAAGTTTATTAATAAACATTTACTGAGAAACAACAGCAATGTGTTGATGTCGTAGTTCAACCCATAACTCATCATTTTCATCCAACAAAACTTCTTTTTCCGGTGCACCAGCCGAAGCCTCATACTTGTAAACATCATTATCTATCGGAAGTAAATCGTAAGCCATTGCTTGAAGGGTAAGTTCGTGAAGAAGTGGTGAAACGCAATCGAAACCTCTGTCGAGTATAAGCAACTGAGATCTGGCTTTTTCCGGACTTTCTCCCATTGTGGGCTCATCTGCTTTATAAGCATCTAATTTTTGTTGAATAAGCTGAGCTAATTCAACATTTTTATCGTAATCACTGTAACACAAAAAATAAATAATAATTTAAACATTTAATTTTCCATAATAAGACGAATTTAACAAATTTTAATAATTTTATAAGGAAAAATACTTACAAACGATACCGAACGGATGGATATTCACCAAGTGTAGCACATAAGGTTGCTATTTGTTCGGCTATTCTTTCCATATTTGCAATCCGTGATTTTGCAAATGAAGGGTTGTAAAAACATTGAAACGTTTCAGGTGAATCAAGTGAAAAAACCTGTTTTGACCATAAAAAAAAAAAAAAAAAAAAAATTAGAAAATATAAAATATTTTTTTTATCGATACAAATCATAAAAATAAAAATTCATTTCAACAAACTGTTTACTGTAATCACCAAAAATTGAAATAGAATTTTTTATTTGTTTAAAAAATAAAAATTCATTTAAAAAAAAAAAATATTTACACAAAACCAAAATAATATTTAATTACCTGACTTTCATAGGGCAAAAAAGCAATGTTGATCTCTTTTAATGTTTTTATCTTTTTTGCCGCACATGATTTGCAGAGTTCATTAAAAAGCTCCTCCGGGCAAACTAACAAAACAATTATCGCATGTCATTAGTCAAACAACAAACCCACAAAGCACCATTTTAGTTTTTTAGTAAGCATTTTTTTTTAATAGGTTAGTGTAACATTAAAAATTTGCTCTGATTATTTGCTAACACTAGTAATAATAAGAAACAAAAAAACCAGACATTTTATGAAATCGGCAACAAGTTTCATTCCCTCATACTTCCAAAAATAAAACAAAAAGAATTTTATTTTTAGTTTTTAAACCCCTTTTTTAATAAGCGGGAAAAAAATTTAATAAAAATTAGTAGGATGTTATTTATTGCGACAAGCAAAAATATTTTTTCGTTTAAAACTCTGGCTAGTACCTGTTCTTCGAATGGAATAAAGGCAATATTAATTTCTTTTAAAGTTTTTATAAATTTTGCTACTCTGGCATGAGAAATTTCCTTAAATAATTCATCATTACAAGCTGAAAACAAATTTATATAACAAAAAAATTCATCAATAAAATAAAAACTGAAAATTTTTTCTCTTAATTAACATAATTAAAAAAGAATGTATAAAGTAAAACTAAAATAAAATTAAATAAAAAGTATTGTAATAATAATAATACTTTTGTTATAGAAACAGAAAATAGTTTACCTTCGGTGAAGTAAACATGAGCAGCTCTATACATAGACCTGTTTGGAGATGCAAAATCATTGATAAGAGAATGTACCGATTTTTCACAAGGTGTGATGAGATAAATAGCTTCCATTGTACTCAATGGTTCTCTCTTTTTATTGATGTCTTCCACCACTGGATAAATAAAAAATTTTAAGTCAATTATAAATTATTCATGTAAAATAAGACTTTTGATTTAAAAAAAAAAAAAATTATACATAAAGAAATATAAAAATTAAAAAAAGTAATAAAAACTTACATGTTATTCCTTCGGCTGATATCTCATGCATTTTACAGCAAGCTGATACCATTCTCATGGCTAATTGATCAACAACGAGAACCCTCCAATCTACCCCTTTTCCAGTTTTACTTTTGTTTTTTATGGCTTCATTCATTATTTCTGTAACATTAATAAAAATGAATTATTATTTTATTGAAAATGTAAATTTTTAAAATCTAATTTCTAAATGGGCGTGAAATGACATAAGCACCAATAATAATAATGTTTGAATCAAAATGGTATTAATAAGTCGTTTATTTTCGTTAAATTAACATTTTATTATTAAATATGTACGTTATAAAAAATTTGAATACGTTAATAAATGAAATTAAATGATAATTTTTCATCAAAAATTTTAAAAAGGCAAGTTTAACAAAAAATTTTAATTTAAAGATATGCAGGTAATCTTGTGTAATGAAATAGGCGAATATTGAGATTGAATATCAAGTGGATTTTTTTAGAAAAGAAGTTATTTTTTAATGAATAATAATTACTCTTTCTTTAATTAATAAAATTATAAAACTTACTTTGCCCAACCATCGCTTTTAAAGCCATTTTTTCCGAATTACTGGTTACGCAGACGAATTATCGAAAAATCAATATACCACAGACACTGAAAAAATGGCGCCAGATCAATATTTCACTGCCCACTATATTACATTTCTATATATTACTAATATTATTATTAAATTGCGATGCGAAACTATATTTTTTAATTTTAACTTTACCGTAAAATAAATTATTTTTATTACAATGAATTTAAACAGTGGAATTACAATATCTATTGTCAAATCGAAAACTAGTATATTGGATAGAAATTTAAGCAAAGGCAAAGGTGAAGTCAGTCTCAGCTGTTTTGCTTTATTATTTTCTGAAGTTGTACAGTATTGTCAAAATAGAGTATTCACCGTACCAGAACTTCAAAATAAATTGTCTGAAATTGGATATGATATCGGGACAAAATTTATCGATATACTTATGGTTCGCGAAAAAAATTACAAAAGAGAAATTAAATTGTTAAATATATTACTATTTATTAAATCTACATTGTGGAAAAATCTTTTCGGATATGAAGCTGATAAGTTAGAATTGGCAAATGATGATGACAAAGTGTATTATATTATTGAAAAAGAACCTTTGGTAAATAAATTTATATCAGTGCCTAAAGATAAAGGGAGTCTCAACTGTGCTGTTTTTACAGCTGGTATCATTGAAGCGGTTTTATGTGGAAGTGGATTCGTAAGTACTTTGTTTAATGTAACAAATAACAATAACCGCTTCCAATGTCATTATTATTTTTTATTTACATAATTCAAAATTGTATTAAGACTTTAAAGGCAAACAATACATATTTAATTAAATAAATTTTTCTATTGAAAATATTTACCAATGAATACATGACAGATTTTTAATCGATAAATGTATATTTAGTTTTTATTTTTCAATATTTTATTTTCAAAATTATTTCAAGGCTTTAAAATTTTTTTTTGTTTTTTAAACATCTATTCTTTAAGTAAAACTTAAAGAATCGAAGGTCAAATTAAAACGGTCAATGAAATAAAAATACATACAATATTTTACAATATTTTATTGATATAAATATCCTCTACTATTAATATATATATATATATATTTTAAAAAATTTTACTTTCAGCCGGCAAAAGTAACAGGACACTGGCACAAAGGAACTACCTACATGATTAAATTTGATGAACAAGTTGTGGCTAGAGAGAAGCAATTAGATGAAAGATAAAAATTAGTGTAAAACTTAAATTGAATTTATTTTTAATGTGAACTATTGTATAACATACTAACTATGCATCTTACTCAATATATTTATATGTATATCATTATTTAACTAATTTAAGTGGTTCATCCTTATATGCTCTAACACCAGACCTCAATTGTTGATCAATATCTCTTCTACGTTTGCATATGTATAATGCTAATAAAACCACGGGACTGACAAAACAAGCCACGGGTATAAAGACTCCTTTAAAAGATGGACGATAATATTCATAAGCATAAGCATGTGCTGCATTTTGACGAAACATTATCGGATCAAACTAAAATCAATGAATCAAATTAGAAAAACTTTAAATAATTTTAATAATAATAATAGTAAATGATAAATACTGAGCTTACAATAGCAACGTCGTTAATTGGTCTATAAGGGCTTTCAACTAATTTTCTATAATATGCCTTTGCTTCATCTCGCATTGCTTTTTTTTTCTCATAAAGTTTCCTGACTTTTTCACTAACATCGTATTGCCCATCGCCCATATTTCCCAATTTTAAAATAACCTATAAAATAAATGAAGTTATTAATTAAAATTACAATAAAATACAATTATTTTATATAGTAAAAAAAAAAAAAAATTAATAAATAAAAACATAAAATAATAAATTTACCAAGATCTTTACAGAATTATGGGTAAGATAATAAAAGGCGGTGAATATATACTCTATGCTTTTTTTATTTTTTTCTTTCGTTATATCGTGAATTTTTGGCGCATTTCACTTTTAATTTTTATAAGTTAATAAATAATATTTTAAGTATTAAATTTCGTAATAAAAACATAAATAATGAATATTCTACATATTATTAATTTTAATTATATAAATAATTATAATTAGATAAAAAATTCAAAGTGAAATTAAACGAAATTATTTTTAAAAGATTTAATTTTAAATTATTATCAACACGTATGTAGTTAACTTTTAACTATTTATTATAAAAAGAGTTTAAATTAGTACGTTTTTTACATTCGAAAAACTTTTAAATTAATTAAATTAAAAAAAAAATAAGTGAAAAATACTTTAATAAATACTAGATACTTTACAACAACAACAAAAAAATTCCACACTTGTAATTTTATAATTTGAAAAAATACGAAGGTTTTCCCTTTGAAAGATAATTAAAATGTAAAATAAAAACATAAATAAAAAAAATATAATTTTTTTGTTAAATTTAATTGTAATTAATTTAAATTCCTGTTTTCAATGGATCAAATATCTTGTATTTTAGGACATCCTGAAGGTTCTGTGAAACCTGAAGTACTTCTTGCATATGCAGTTGTAGCATTATCCGTATCAATATTCGTTAATTGGGCATTAGCAGTACTACTATTTGCTCTTAAACCATTTACCTGTGCAGGTATTAAATAAAAAAAATTAATAAATAAAAGATGTTTAAATTAAATATACAAAAATGTTTTTTTTTTTTTTTTAAAATAAATTTACAGCTATATTGATGGCATTCATAAGACCAGATTTAGCTCGAAATTTCATGCAAGAAGATTATTTAAAACTTATTTTGGAAAAGGCAAATATATTTTTTTTTGGATTTGTGGATTTTGTTATACGATTGGGACAACAGTTTCATGATAAATTTCATTAATGTTTAATTATTTTGTGATACGAAATGAATATTTTATATTTGAACCAAAAAAAAAAAAAAATATGTTATGATATTGTGAAATGAAAAAATTATTTATAAACTGCTTAGGAAAATTTTTTAATTACAATATTACATTAATATTAAAAAAATTTTAAAAAGTATTTATTTATTTATTTATTTTTCTTCATAAAATAATCCTAAAATTATTTTTTAAAATTTAAATTTCATAAACTCGCCAAATAATAACAAGGACATTATTAAAATTAAAGAAACTTACTAGAAAATACTTTTTTTTAAAAAAAAACAAACTAAATCATTGCTAATCTAAAACTAAAATTAATTAATTGTTTTTATTAATTATTACTGTTGTGCATTTAAAAATAAAAACAATTAATGTATTTTTTTAAATGCATCATTTCTTCATTTTTAGATTCTGACACAAATTTATTTTGAATATTATTTATTTCTTCATTTATTGTTTTAAATAAATCCAAAGTTTCATGCTTTTGTTTGTTTCTAAGGTCTTCAAAAGCCTTTAAAAAAAAAAAATCAAAAAATTTTGAATTTTTACACTTAAATTTTTTTATTTTAAAAGAAATTATTTTACCTGAATAATATCTTTGTGCCATTCTGTAAGTTGTCTCATCCATTCCTTTCTAATCAAAGCTGTTTTTTGTATCATTTTAATTTGTTGTTCTAATATTTGAATAATTCTATTCTCTTGTTGTTTTAACTTTTTAATATCGTTTTCGATATTTTGAAATTGTTTTTTTATATCTTTTCCAGCTTGATTTTTAAAATTTATAATTTCAAAATCATGTTTTTTCAACATTTCAATTATTTTATCTTGATGTATGGATGCCATGGATTTTGTAAACAAATTAAAACGTTTTTTTTTTGAATTTAACAATTTGTAAAAATCACTTTTCATTACGTCAACCATATTTAACATTTCTTTATTTTTTCTTGAATTCTTTTCATCATTTTTTTTAGTTTTTTTTTCTTCATTTGACATGCAATATATTTCACTTTTTAATTTTTTTAATGGACTCCATAAATTTTGATCATCACCACTTAAATTATTATTAACATTTTTATTTTCTTTCTCTGGAAAGTGAGATGTTATGAGTTTATCTAAATCAATATTAAATGATTTATTTTTATACGAATCATTACGACGACTATTCATAATTGATAAAATAAATAATTTTAAAAATTGATTAGAAATGTTAGAAATATAAAAAATTAGAAATGTAAAAGGAAAACGCGGGTTTTTTTTTTATACAGAGAATTTTGTCGCACTTTTGCAAAAGAATCATCGAGTAAGTGAGATATAGTTTGGTTAAGAAATTCTCGTTACTGAGTCTTTAAAATGGTAAGGTTTTTACTTTTTTAGTTGAAATTTTAAAACAATTTTATGTAGATTATTTTGTTAGGTAACTTATATTAAATTAGTAATTGGTTAAATTTAGTATACATAATTAATTATGAAGTTATTATAATTAATCATTTATTCTGCCATGTGTCTTCTAATCTGCCATTTTGATTCCATTCGTTTCATTTTAATAGACGTGCAAAAGAAGAAACGGAGGACGATCTAAACATGGTCGCGGTCACGTAAATCCTGTTCGTTGTACCAATTGTGCTAGATGCGTTCCGAAAGACAAGGCCATAAAAAAATTTGTAATCAGAAATATTGTTGAAGCAGCAGCTGTACGGGATATAACGGAAGCTAGTGTATACCCATGTAAGTTTTTATATTGGTTTTTTTTTTTTTTTTTTGTACTTTTGTAAATATTTGGTGAAAATAAAGTTATTTAGATGTATTAAAAGGTTATTGTGCAATTGAGCAGCAAATAATTTGTAAATTTTTTTTTTTTTTTACAGCTTATCAACTTCCTAAAATCTATGCCAAGCTTCATTATTGTGTTTCTTGTGCTATTCACTCGAAAGTTGTGAGAAATAGATCTAAGGCAGACAGACGTCTCAGAGCACCACCTGCGAGAAATTTCCCAAGAGATGTTATGAGACAGGGTCAAAACCAACCAAGAAAATAAAATGTTAAAATTTTTTTAATATAATCTAGCTATTTTAAAAGCTTAAAATGAATGTTTTTTTTTTAATTTCTTCTTTTTCTTCATTGAAATTAAAATATTTTTAAGAACTGTTTTGTTATTATTATTGCAAATGGTTAAAAAGTAAAATATCTTGTTTTGAGTTGCATGTTTAAGTAACCATTAGTTACAAATATGGAAGCTTTAAAAATATGAAAAAGTAATTATTTAAAAAGAAAAGAACTACTGAGCTGGTTTATTTAAAAATATTAATTTGAAAATTCCCCAAAAAAATTAAGTTTTGATTCTTCTACAGTAATGTTTACTTTTACAAGTTCAATCGGTATTTTATATTTAGATTGCTTTTATTTTGTATTTACACTTAAAAGATTTAAATTTGTCTAAATTTTATTTAAAAGTTGTTGACTTATTTAAGACTGCAAATTGTTCCAGTAAAAAATATTGTCAATTTTATTTCTGCCTAATAAAAAATATTTTTTATTCATTTTAATATTTTGATTTGAAATTTCCTACTTGGAATATTTTTTATATCTTTCTCATATGCATACATTTTAATAAAATATGAAGGCTTTTCATTGAAAATTAAACATCGCGGAGGCTTTGATTTTTTTCAAAAGTATGAATTAATGTATCAATATTTTTTAACTTTACTTATTGCTAATAATTATAAACTTTACAAGTTGATTATTAATTAAATTAATGAAATTTCAAAAGAATATTAAAAGTATGAGTACTTTTTTGTTTTTTTTTTTCACATTTAACAAATTATTATTTAATGTTTTTTTTATAATTAACGAACTATGTTTATTGTAAATTATGTCGTTGATATTTAAAATGCTTAAAAACTTTTTCTATAAAACAATTTATTATTTTATTTTTATTTTAATTCGATTTTAAAAAATTACCCCTCCCCTTCTTTTTTTTAAATTTCAGATTAATTATGCTTATAACACATTAATTCATTTAATTTAAAAAATGAAAAAAACTTGGACGGCTCCATCTTCTTTTGATTTCAATAATGCATCACGGAAAAAATTAAAAATTGATACTAATTTAATTAAATCTGAATTACCTGAATTGTCGGAGCCAAAGTCTTTACAAGATTTGACTGTAAATTCTCGCAAAGTATCTGAAGTTCGGCGATGGGTGTCCAGACGTAATTTCGAATTGTCTCCCATTCTTTTAATATGTGGACCTCCAGGATCTGGTAAAACTACGACTTTAAAACTTGTGGCCGAAGCTGAAGGAATGTCAGTTGTTGAATGGATAACTCCCATATCAAAGGTGATTACAGACAATATTATCGAAGATGAATATGGTGATAAAAGTTTTTACGATATGTCTGAAAGCAAAAAATTTGAGGATTTTATTGCCAGGAGTAGCAGGTATCCTTCATTGTTCCAACCTAAGAGACCTACATTTATAATTGTAAAAGATATTCCAAATGTATTCATTTGGAAACCTGACCTCTTTCATTCTTTTCTTGAAAAGTATAAAACATTTAATAAAACTCCAATAGCATTTGTTATTACCGATGATGAAACATTGGATCTTCATAATTCTCTGTTTCCAAATGATATCAAAGTGAAATTAAATATTAGTTTAATTAAATTTAATCCTATTAGTGACACACTGTTAAAAAAAAACCTGAAAGTATTTTGTAATAAATTTGAAAAAAATAGCTTTAAATTAAATGCTGAAAATTTAGAAACCATTGTTAAAAATTCATGTGGTGATTTACGAAGTGCTCTTCTCGATACTGTGATACAACTAAGAACTAATGAAATAAGTGATAATCAAATAAATAAAAAGAGAAAACTGAATAAATTAAATGATGACACATTGTCAGTTAGCAATAATTGTTTATCTGCAAGAGATCACGGTTATGATTTCTATAAAAAAATGGGTAGGATATTATATCCGAAAAGGTCTGAAGAAAATTCATCACAGTGTTCATCGCAAACAGGAGATCTTGTTCATAATATTTTAGAAATTGCAGAAAATTGGAATAAATCATATCAAAGTTTTTTACATGAAAATTATTTACTGACATGTAGTAACTTTCAAGATGCAACTATCGAAGCTGATCATTTTAGTTTTTGTGATGTTTTAGCTCGTCATGTTGAAATGGAAAAATATCTCAGTATTATTACTGTTGCTGGTTTAATGACTGCCAATAGTCAACCGAAAAAGAGTGGATTTCATCCATTTAAAAAGTCTACAAATTTATATAATATGAGAGAAACTAAATTTTCATTTAACGAGTCTAGTATTCTTAGATTTGGAGTGAGTGAAAAAAATTTTGCTTTAGATGTAGCTCCATTAAAATATTGGTTGCAAATAGGATCAGATTCAACTTGTAGAACATTATGTACTTCTACCATTGAAAATATTGTTAGAAAGTCTCAAAATAATGTCATGCCTTTTTCAAATTCACAAGAAAAATCTGGTAAACCTACGGAATCTAATATGGTTGATTCGAGTGAAGAAGAAGAAGAAGACAATTTAGAAATTGATGATGATTCAGAGTAAATTTAATTAATATTTGTTGTAATAATAATAATTTAATAAAAGAAATAACATAAATGAAGTAGTTGCACAAGGTGAAGTTATTCAAATTTTTAATTACAATCTTTTTCCTGAAATAAATAATGAAATCATATCAATGGGTAAAGGAAATATAATCGTTGAGTTTTTATCAGCTGATACAGTGCTGAGAGTTTGTAAATATCTCAATTGTAAAGCTGCTGGACTTTCAGCTATTACATCAGAAGCTTCTTTTAAAGCTTTTGAAGCTTTCATTTCACCTTCTGCAGCTATAACTTTAGCACAAGCTTCTCTTGCTGCCTCAGCTTCTGCTGCCATTGCTTTTTGTAATAAAACAGGTAACCGTACATCTTTACTGCAATAATAATAATAATAATAATAAATTGTTATTATTTTTTTTTTAAGGTGTACGTTTATTGTAAAAACTATTTTGTTATATTAAAATTTAAAATAAAAAAAAGGAGTTTGTTACTTGTAACTCACATTTCAACTCTTTCAACCTTTACACCCCAAGGATCTGTGGCTTCGTCTAGAGACGTTTGCATCGTATGAGCTATGGTTTCTCTTTCAGATAAAATTTCTGATAAGTTTTTTGTACCAAGTACATTTCTTAATGTTGTAGCAGCAAGAAGTTGAGTGGAGTGACTGAAATAAAACAAATATGATAAAGGTATAAGAATGATTTACATCCAGAAAATATTAAACTTTTTTTACCTGTAATTGGAAACCTGAACGACAGCACTCAGAGGATCTTTTATGTTGTAATAAACTACAGCATCAACAGTAACAGTAACAGAATCTTTAGTCAGTACCTATTAAAGAGAAAAAAAATGTATACAAGTATCCAAGCTATCAAAAATTTGAAAATTTGAAAAAATGTGTTTGAAATAATCTTACCTCTTGTGGTGGAACATCAAAGGATACAGTACGAAGATCAACTTTACTGTAGCTATCAATACAAGGCAAAACGAAAAATATACCTGGACCCCTTGGACCACCTTTTCTGAGTCTTCCGAGTCTGAAAATGACAGCCCTTTCATATTCTTGTACAACTCTGAAACTAGCACAGATGCTAAAGGGAAATGTTAATATCAATAAAAGAACAGAACCGAGTATTGCAATCCATTCGACAATTCCTGTTTCGTTGGCTTCAACAACTGTAACAAAAAAAAAAAAAAGAAAAATTAATTTAATTAAAATATTAATATTAAATAAGAAATACTTACTGTGATTTTGCCTTTTTAAAAATCTTATTTCTTGTGTCATTCTTGTATTTTCAATTGGTATAGATATTTCAGATGTAAATTGTCGTATATTCGATGTTGTATCACCAATATTACCTTCATTCATGACAAAAAAAATAAGAAAAAATATAAATTTAAATTCTGATGCCAAATAAAATGAAAAAACAAAAAAACAAAAAAAAAAAAGTTTCGGTAAAGTTAGATATAGTAAACAATGAATGGTCGAAAATAAACTACTGGGCTACATTATGAGAGCAATCTGATTTTTTTTTTTTGTAAACAATTTAAAAGTTTAAAAAAAAGTTTTTTTTTTTTTTAATTACCATTCGACAACACATTTGGTTTATGTTTATTTCGCTCAATAATGGCTTTTCTTTAAATAAAAAAAAAAAAATTTAAAATATGTTTCAACCTTTTTACCAAAAATAAATATTATTTTAATTTTTAAATAATAAATTTCGTTTATTTTCTTATACATGCAAAAATAATTTATCAAAGGAAAAATTTATATCGACAAAAATTTACACATTGACACATTAATTATATACATTTAAAAAAAAATTGCAATTTAATTTAATTTATTTATTTTAAAAAATAAATTGTTTGATTTAATTTTCAAAAAAAAAAAACATTTTTGTTTTGTTAATCTTTAATCCGAAGAAAGATTTATTATCGTTATTAAAATTTTATAACCGTTTCGTGGATTGTATTATTATTATTAAGAAATAAATTTAATAATAAAGTTTTTAAAAAGAAATGCAAAGTTTTTCTTATAATAAAAGTTAAAGATGAAAAAAAAAAAAAAACGGATTTAATAAATCGTTTAAAGTTAAATTTAGAATAAATATGGCCGCCAAAATCAAATCGAAAAAAGTCCGCCAATTTTAAATCTTAAATTTTTCTTCGATTGATCTCTGACGATTATAAATTTGTAATGTCGGGTTGAGTGTGATATGATTTTAAAATAAAATAAAATTGATTATCGTCAATGAATTGTAATAAAATTTACATATCAAAAGAATATCTTCAATTAAAACCAACTTTATGCGGAGGTCAAAGTTTTAGGTTATGTTTTATTAACAATTGTTAATCAAATTCTTAAATTTTTTTTTATTATTTTTATTTTATCATATCTAAATAATTATTTTATTTTAGATGGAAAAATATTAAAAACGATGAATGGATCGGTGTTTTTCAAAATTCAGTTTGGATACTCAATCAGAGTGACAGTTATATTTCCTTTAAGTGTATCAGTAAATCAAAAAATGTTGAAAAAAACAATTTATCTGAGATTGATGGGTTAAGTGATTTTATTAATTCAAAAGATGTTTTACATTCTTATTTGAGATTAAACGTTGATTTAAATAATTATTATAAAATATGGTCTGAAAGTGATCCACATTTTAAAAAAGCTGCACCACAATTACATGGTGTCAGAATTTTAAATCAAGAAGTTACTGAAAATTTATTTTCATTTATATGTTCTTCTAATAATAACATAAAAAGGTTTGATTGTACTCTGATATTTCAAAATGATGAGACAATGATTTTTAAAAAATTAAAAAAAAATTGTTTTTTCAAAAGGATTTCATCGATGGTTGAAAAGTTGTGTGAATTCTATGGAGATTACATAACAGAATTAGATGGTAAAAAATTTTATGGATTTCCTAAATTGGAAAATCTTGCCGACTCCAGCGTTGAGTCAAATCTTAGAAAAGCAGGATTCGGATACAGAGCCAAATTTATTTATCAATCTGCATGTTTAATTAAAGAATTGGGCGGTACAAATTGGTTAAACAATTTAAAAACATTACCATATGAATTATCAAAAATGGAATTGATGAAGTTACCAGGTGTCGGAGCAAAGGTGTGATTTTATATATTAAAAAAATAAATTTTAATTATGTCGTTTTAAATAAAAACTATTGTTAAATTTAAATTAATAAATTATAGGTTGCCGATTGTATATGTCTAATGTCACTTGGACACATGGAAGCCATACCTGTTGATACACACATATTTAAAGTAGCCAGCGAAATTTATTTGCCACATTTAAAAAAATATAAAAATTTAAATAATAAAATATACAATGAAATAGGTAATCATTTTAGATGTTTACATGGAAATTATGCAGGATGGGCCAATACAGTAAGTGATTATATCCAATTAATACCTTTGTGTAATTAAACCGAAAATAATTTTCTTATTTAAAAATTTTCAGGTTTTATTTTGTTCCGATTTGAAAATATTTCAAACTAGCAAAACAAAAAAAAAAATAAATAAATAAATCAGATGATGTTTAAAATCATTTAATTTCATTTAAATGGTAACAATCACTGATTATATTTTCAAATTGATAAGAAAAATAATCCTGTCGCCATCATCGAGTTTGCAATGAGAATTTAAAACAAACAAATTTCGAAAAATTAAAATTTCTTATTGTACGTAAAAAAAAAAATTTTTTAATAAAAACCATCAAAATATTTTTTATAATTTTATCTATGTAAATATAATAAATATATTAAAATAATATGATGTATAAAAATTTTAATATAATAACAAATGATGATAATTTTCCAAAAAAAAAAAAATTAAATTAAAACTATGCGTTAAACATATAATTAAACAGAAAAATAAAAATAAAAATAATAAATAAAGAAATTGTACGAATAACAACTTAATAATTCTGATATTTATATAAAAAATATATATATATGTAAAAAAAAAAAAAAAGGATGAAAGTTTACGATTTCTATAAGACGCACAATTGTAATCACTAAAAATCTTATCATCATATGAAATGTTGATAAAACAAATCTTCTTACTCGAGTATAAATATAATTGTGTTTTATAGTGATGTGTTTTAGATATTATTATTATTATTATTATTATTATTAGCATCTTTCAAGTGCTATAGCAATACCCATTCCTCCACCGATACAAAGAGAAGCAATTCCTTTTTTTTTATTTCTTTGTTCTAATGCATGAATCAATGTGACTACAATTCTACATCCTGAAGTTAAATAAATGAATTCATGTATCAAAATAAATTTCAATTAGGAAATATTTATGAATTGTTTTTAAAAAAATATGTATTACCTGAAGCACCTATGGGATGTCCCAGTGCGATGGCACCTCCATTAACATTAACTTTGTTTTCATCAACTTTTAAATCTCTATTTACTGCTATCGATTGAGCAGCGAAAGCTTCGTTAAGTTCGAATAAATCGACTTCATCTAAATTCCATCCGACTTTTTTTAACTGTAAATAAATAAAAATATTTAAATAAAAAAAAAAGTTTATAATGTTTTTGCTGATTAATATTTAAATTATTACCAGATTTTTAACAGCAGGTACAGGTCCAAGTCCCATAACGCTAGGCTCAATCCCAGCTTGAGCAAATCCGATAATTTTTGCTAACGGTTTAAGATTTTTTTCTTTTAATTGTTTTTCAGATACTAAAACTACTGCTGCAGCTCCATCATTGATTCCTGAAGAATTTCCAGCAGTTACTGAACCTTCATTCTGAAAATTAACAAAAAAAAAAATTTTTTTTAAATTCAAATTATTATTTAAACTCAAAAATGAAAAGAATTTTTTTTCGTGCGTGCCAAAACTTACTTTAAGGAAAGCTGGTTTAAATTGTGAAAGTAATTCTAATGTCATGTTTGATTTTGGAAATTCATCATGTTCTAAAGTAAAACTTTTATTTTTCACAGTATAAGTTACTGGCACTATTTCATTATTAAATAATTTTTTATTTTGAGCTTCAAAAGTTTTTTTTTGAGATTCTACTGCAAATTTATCTTGTTCTTCTCTAGTAATCGAATATCTGCTGACTATGTTTTCGGCTGAATAAAAAAAAAAAATTTGTTTCATTAATGTATAAAAAAAATTTAGTTATTTTTGTGTGAAGAAAAAATTTTACCTGTGTTTCCCATATGAATATTATGAAAAGCACATATTAAACCATCATGTAACATGGTATCTGTGAAGTCTGCATTTCCCATTTTAACTCCATTTCTCATATGAATAGCATGAGGAGCTTGACTCATCGATTCTTGTCCCCCTGCGACCACGATATCAGCCTCACCACAGGAAATCACCTGATAACCAAGGTTGATAGCCTTCAGTCCAGATCCACAAAGCATGCTGACATTAAATGCAGGCACACTATAAGGAATTCCAGCTCCTTTTGCTGCTTGTCTAGCAGGATTTTGTCCCTGGCCAGCAACGAGAGCTTGGCCCATGATTATTTCGCAAACATCATCTCCTTTAATATTAGCTTTTTCTAAAGCAGCTTTAATAACAATACTCCCTAATTGACAACCCTTTAATGATGACAAAGAGCCACAAAAATTTCCTGAAATAAATCAAAAAAAAATTATCTTTGGCTTTAATTTTTTTTTTTTTTTTTTATAAACCGAAAGTACCGTTACATGATCTAATTTCAACAAAAAAAAATTAAAACAATCCAATCAAGTATTTGATAATTATAATTGCTATTAATTAAATTATTAGCTTTATGAGAAATAAAAAAATTAATAAAAAATCTAAATGATATCAAGATAATAAATAATAATTAAAGAGAAATGAAAAAATACCTATTGGAGTTCTAACAGCGGACACAATGTACACAGTTGATTTGCTCATTTTTTTTTTTTTTTAAAAACCTAAAATGAAAAAGATGAAAAACTTTAAAAACATTCAAAATTAATATTAAAAATTATTTAAATATATATTTATATTATTTTATAAAATTATTTAACGTAAAAAACTAACTCAAAGTGAAAGTTGTACCGAAACCACTTGACAATTTTTATTTCCCACCGCCTTCTTGCAAACTTTAAATATTATTACATATTTACCCAACGGAATTTTTTTGAATGAAAAAGCTAGTGTGAAAATAACCGTCATTCATTATTATATTTGGAAAGGTCATATTTTTGACCTCATGAGCAAATTTAAATTTCTTATTTTAATTGTAGTAAAAAATATTAACATTCCAAAAAAAAACCAACATAATAATAATAATAAATTCATACGAAATTTTAACATTTTTTTAATATAATTTCTTTCTTTTTATTTTGTTATTAAAAACTAAAACATTGAAGACCCACCAACTGGAATTTGTAATAAAAAATAATATTTTTTTTTTTTTATTAAAAATATCTATAAGATGTTGGTAAGATTATAATAATTATTGATTACAATAAACTTTAAAAAATATAGTAGTTGAGGAAATAAACATTTTACAAAACAAAAAATTCATTCGATAATTATTACATACTTTTTTCTTTTCTTTTCATTTTTTTTTTTTTTTTATTAAAATAAACTTTTATAGAAATAAATATTATTTTTAAATGGTTACATTTTATTTTTTATTACAAAAAAAAAAAAAAAAAAAAACTGCTTACATAAAGCAATAAGATATCCTGTTTAAAACAGAATTAAATGTTATTATTATTATTATTTTTTTTTACATGTGCTTGATAACTAACTAAAAAGTAAATTTCAGTAAACATTGTTTAAATTTAATTTATTTAATACTTATTAAGTAAAAAAAATATAACCATTAAAAATTATTAAAAGGTACATAACAAAACAAACAAACAAAAAAAAAAATTGATTTACATTAACTTAAAATGTACTTTTTTTTTTTTTTTTTTAATGCAATATTTATACAATCGTATAATAATATCAAATTTATTATATTTATTTAAAATAAATCATTATGTAATCATATCAATGTACACAATTAATAAATATTATTTATAAATTTATACATTTTAAAAAATTTTTCCAAATAAAAAAATCATAAAATTGAAATAAATAATTTCTATTGCGAGTTTCATTTTTTTTTTTTTTCGAATGTAATTAATTTAATAAAATCACTCTTATTAGCTGCTTTTAAATAATTTGAAATTTATGAGAATTAAAAAAATATTAAATTAAAAGTGATTAAAATATTTTTAAAAATTCAAAATGTATAAAATAAACTAATAATAAATATAATCGAAATAATATATTGATGATGATGATGATGATAATAAATCATACGAAACATAGTTTATTATTGTAGTGGTGTTATTTTATTTATACATAAATCTTACAACCTTACTAAATGTATAACAAGTAAGGAATTTATCACATAAAAAAATTATACATATATATATATATATATAAAATATAGATTTTTTTTTTTCTTTTTTTCCTTTTGGACTGAATAAATTTTATTTACAAGCTTAACTTTAAAAATTATTCCTTTTAAATAAATTTCGCATTGCATAATTCATAACATTTTGTTAAAGCAAATTATGAAAAAAAAAAAGAAAACAACCTTTTCATATTGGGAATGCATTAAAAATATGCAAAAGTTTGTACACATAAAATATATATAGGCCATGTGTATACAAAAAAAAAAAAAAATTATTCGAGTTAAAAAAAGTCAAACATAAATAAAGTCATGACTTATTCGATGAGCAACATGATACTGATTTAGGACTTTCATAATTTTGACTTAATGTAACTGCATCACCATCATACATTTTTTCAAGTTTTTCTTCTAGACTAGACCAAATGTTAACGGCTGTGACGAAGGCATTTTCAACATTTGTCGATTCTTTAGCGCTCGTTTCTAAATATGGTAAATTTCCATTATTTTTACACCAAGAAACTGCTTCTTCTGTTGAAATTTGCCTTTGTTCATCTACTAAATCAACCTGTGATTTGAAAAACAAGTGAAATGTTCAAATTTTTTTTTAATAATTAAAAAAAATTAATTTATGATCATCTTCGATTCGAATTTACTTACTTTGTTCCCAATTATAACGAAAGGAAAATTTGCCGGGTCTTTAATATCAGCATAATGAACAAATTCATTTTTCCATTTTTCTATATTTTCAAAACTTTCTCTATCATCAAAACTAAATACTAATAAACACAAATCAGATCCTCTGTAAAATGGAGTTCTAAGACTTTTAAATCGTTCTTGACCGGCTGTGTCCCATATCTATATTTATAATTGAAAAAAAAAAAAAACCTCTCGATTTAACTTAATTGTTTTAGAAATTGACAAAAGTAATGACAACCAAATATGATATTAGAATTAGTTATTTATAAAATAGTTATTCCCAAATATCACATTTGTTTACATTAATTATCATATATATAGCAGGAATTTATAATGATCATTGACCTTTAAAAAAATATAACAATAATGTACTTACTTGAAGTATAAAAGTCTTATCATCAAGATCGATTTCTTTATTAAGAAATTCAACCCCTATGGTATGAAATGAATTTTCATCAAACCTATTATTGACATATCTTTGCATGAGACATGATTTTCCAACAGCACCATCTCCCAAAATAACAACTTTAAGGATGGCGTTTTTCCCAGACATTTTCTTTTTTTTTTTTTTTTTTTTAAAAAACAATCATTGTTTTTAATTTTTAATTTCGGATATGAAAAACTCTAAAAAGAAAAAAATTTACGCACAATTTATTATATTTTGTCTTGTTTAATTAAAAAACTTGTAAACAAATTATTATTATTTTTTTTTTTTGTTAAAAAAAAAAATTGAAGAGTAAAATTAATATTATTTACTATTTATACACGCTTAAAATTTTAATTATTCGTTTAATTAAATTATTATCTGAATAAAATAATATTTAAATAATTATACAATAATTTACCTAAGTAAAAAATTCACGGAAAACACCTTTTGTCAAGTCTAAACAGAGGAATATTACAAAACAAATTGTGTATACGACTACCAACTTAAATATTTTCATCAATACCAACTGTAATTTTTTAGATGAATATTACGACATTGTATATGACTACCAACTTAAAAATTTTAATGAATACCAACTGTAATTTTATTAGAGGAACATTACGAAACAAATTGTATACGACTACCAACTTAAAAATTTTCATAAATACCAACTGTATTTTTTTAAAATCAAGTGTCACCAAAACAAACCTCTAAATAATTACTACGATTTAAATTTTTATTCAATCTCATTTAATTTGATTTTAAAATTTATTCTCACTCTAATTTTTATTTATTTTTCAATAATCATCATATTTAACGCATAACTGTACGTAAATTAAGGAAAAAGGGAATTAATTAAAATACGCGCGTTTATTATTAAAATATTTTAATAATTTTATTTTATTTTTTTTTAAATTTTCAATATTAAATATAATTTCATTCTTTTAATTAAATAAATAAAAATAATTATTATTATTATGCTGACACCACTGCAAACTTTTATATATTTAAAAATTAAAAAACAATAATGTTCCACTCATGGAGTAGAAAAGGAAAAGCATGTTGTACCATAATTCATAATTTAACATTTATAAATAAAATATTGTGTACGCCTTTTGGCTTACCCTCGAATTCAAACGTTAAATAATAATCATATCTAAATCTAATTTACACAAAAATGATCCACTTCTTTCTCATGGATGGACGGTAAACCGATATTAAAGTACAAGTGCACTAAATTAGTCTTAAGGGTGATTGTCTTAAAATAATTAATTAATAAATTAATAATTAACGAGTCAACATTGAAAACTCATTATTCAATAGTAGGCAAATATTATTATTATTATTATTATTATTATTTTAAACGATGGATTACCACAGCTCTGAGATCCAAAAATGAAAAAATCTGTAAATATTTAACTCGTTTTTGGATGAGGGATATGTCCAAACTCGAATTGAATTCTCAACTCTCCAATATGACTGAGGGGAAGGACATCGGGGATCCATTCTATTTTAAAAGGAGTAGGTTCCAACTGATCCACTGAAGTTAATCCTAAAAAAAATTATTATTATTATTTAATTCAATTGTTTTTACTAATTTCATTTGCCTTATAAATAATAAAACCATTTCGACTTACCCACTCTAATGAAGGTTTTATACTGAGCCGGTTTTAATATCGGATGATTGTTTTTGCCGTCTTCTGATTCGACTTGAAAGTTTTCCCAAGACGGTACAAAACTACCATCTTTGTCTTTGACGAAAGCGCGAAATATTTTGAGCGGCATCTAAATACAAATTTGAATTAAATAATAATTACTTAAATTTCTTTTCGAAGAAGACGCCATTTTGAACTTACGTGTGGAGTGTCGAAGACGTAACGGACGTGCATTATGTTCGTTAAACTCCACGTGTACTTCGTGAATGTTCCCATGGGTATGGAATCTTTCCTCGTAAATGTCGTTACATTCGTGGGCACTTTCTTTTTCCTTATGAATATTATTCTTTCTTTTAATTTCTCGAAAAATTTCTAAAACCAAAAAAAAAAATTATTTCCTCATATTCATTTATAAAAGTTAAAAATCAAAAATTTAAAATAACCTGTGGCACGTGAAAAACTAACGGATTCGGTTTTCCATCGAATTGATAATGCATGTGTTGATTTATTGTTTCCGTTACGGTACCCAACCACTCGGTAAAATTTAAATTTACTTTACTCACAGGTGCTAAAAAATAAAATTTTTTTCAATTTAGTTTATTTAACGAATAAGATTCTTTTTGAAAAATTCTAAATAAGGTACCTGAGCAATCGACTTTAGGAGCTAGCTGAGGCATGAAATACGAATCTGACATTTCAATATCTGAACCCATGACTGTTTCCAATAACAATCCAGAATTAACATTTGAAAATGTTGAAGAAGATTCGACTGATTGAATACAAGATGGTATGCTTGTTATAGAATGGAGATCTAGTGAAGCATTAAGAGAAGGAAGATCGATTGATGATATGAGAGATGTCGCTGGCAAGTCCATTGTTGTTGTCGATATTAATGTTTCTCCTTCAATAGGAACTAATTCTTTAGTATTTATATCGCAAGGATTTGTTATATCTTCTAAAAAGGAACTTTTATTAATTGAATAACCCAATGAATCACTATCCATTGCAACCTATTTAAAAAAAAAATTATTTTTTATTCAAGTACTCAAGAAAATTATTGTTAAAATTGATTTATTATTATTTTTTACTTTTAGAGATCCGATCGATTGACTGTTGATGTCATTTTGAGAAGAAAATATAATTTCATCTTCTGTTATATTTTCCGATAAGATATTACCAACATCCTCTCTGAAAACTTCAACTTTACATTCGGATTCGTTTAAAATTTTCGAAAGTGGGTCCGGATCATTTTCAGCCAATTTAGTAAACACTGTAATGAAATATTAAAAAAAAAAAAATTTTTTGAATTAATTTCAAACAAATTACAAAAACTGAAATTTATTTAGAGTATTTACTTACTTTCAACATTTGTTTGTACCAAAGGAGTAAGTAATGGAATTTCCAATTTAATAAAAGATGAAAATTCTTCACATAAATTAACATTGTTTACAAAGGCACATATGCAAGCATAAAAATGTGGACAACGAATTTGTTCCTCCTTATTACGAGTTTTTACATTTTCCTAATAATTTATTCACTTTTAAAAATTTATTCATAAAATAAAAAAAACAAATTTTTTTTTCTTAAATTAAAATAAGTTTTAAATTCTAACCTTAAATGTAGAACAGGAACATGAAAAATGATTTTCCGATTCTCCTTTAATTGTCATATTAAATGAAAAGTGTAAATACCCTAGGGGATGTTTTGGACTAGCTTTGCACTTAACTGCCATAATATTTTTAGAAACTCTTTGAACAACTGGACCAACAGCTTCTGATAATAAATTCCAAACATCCTACAAACAAGAAAAAATTTTTGTTAAATTTTCCGATATTATTACAACTATAAGTATTGTAATCGTACAAAATGACTTACTTTCTTAATTTCATCTGCTATGTTTAAAATTTCTAAAACAGAAGTATTAACTGCTAAAGGAACTGCTTCAGAAAAACATCTAAGAGCTGCTTTTATATGATTACAAAGAACTGGACTTATTTTGCCATCTCTTTCCTACGAAACATAAACGATGGTTAAAAATAATTTATTCTCCAAGCAAGAAATTTTAAATAGATTTAATGATATAATCTCAGACTCACATGACATTGTAAAATACTGCTATTAAAATTTCTTTGACATGGTTCGACAAAACACAAAGCAGTGCTTTGACTGATTAGAATACTTTCATCATAAGTTAGAGTAGATGATTGAATAAGTGGCAATTGAACGAAACCTCTATAATCAGGACCCTTATCTCTAACCCTAACAGAGAATACCTAAAAAATTTTATTAAAAAAAAAAACAAAAACTCATTAAAATGTCAATGATAAAATAAATTTTTGAATGGATTTAAATTAAAAAAAAATTACTCTTGTCGAAGTTCCAGTATCTAATCTACAAGCTTCCATCGAAAATTTTTTTCGGCCCCCAGATTCCTTAAATACAACATCGCATGATTTAT
>NW_002987829.1:159858-182961 GCF_000006295.1 Pediculus humanus corporis
CTTGTACCCCGGGTCCCATTTGACGTTCCACATTTAGGACATTTTTTAACTCCCCTGAGTGTGGCTCTGCCAAGACCAAGAATTTGAAATTGACTTTTAGGCATTTTATTTAAATATAATTTTTTTTGATACAAAATCACATAAGAAAAAATGTAAACAAAACTTAAAGGGGCGCCGTAACAATTACGCAAAATATAAACATTTTTTTTTTTTTTAAATTAAAGAGTATAAACTTTTGACTTTAACGTATTTCCTTTACATTCTTTTTTAATTAATACTTATAAAATCTAAAAAAAAAAAAATTTAAAAAAAAATTAATTTATTCCTTGTTTAAAATTTAATATTTTTTTTTTTTAAATAAAAACAATAAATAAATTTATTAAACTTTTGGACCATTTTAACAGGCAAGAATTATCGTCGTCTGCTTTTAAAATAATAAACAGTTGGTAAAACTGATCAGTTTTAAATAATAAATTATTATATTATTATTATATAAAAAAAATATCAATTACCGTTTTTTAATAAAAAAAAATAATATTTACAAAAAATATTTTAAGTAAAACTAGTAGATAGATGGTAGTAGATATAAATAGATGAACTAATGTTTTATAAATGATACCCTACGTAGAATTAATTGATTAATATATATATATATTATATTTTTGTTCTCGACGTGTTTTCAAAGTAAACAAATACCGAGAAAGTAAAATTGTATCAGTGATCAGAAAAATGTCTACAATTCAAAAAACAATGTTCAAATCAAGGCTACCCCCTTTAGCTCCCACAGCAAGGTTAGATTCTTAATTGAAATTTATTAAATAAATAAAATAAACAGTTGGTTAAATACGTTATAAATATAAAATTGTTATGAATAGGTTTAAAGAGTTTTATTATAATTAAATTTTTCATTAAAATTAATTAATTTGATTTTTTTTCTAAGGTTTGGCAAAAGAATGGCCATGAGAAAACATGATTATAAACCTGTTCAGTGGAATAAATATTTTGAAAAGTTTATCGATGTCGCTGTTGACAGTGGACAATTTAGGGTTTATTTATTAGGCTCTGAGGGACCAGTATTGTTTCTTTTACATGGTGGTGGTTTATCAGCATTAGGATGGTCATTATTTGCTGTAAATAATTTTTTATATATCATCCAAGTAGAATAATTTAATTAATTTATTCTTCAAAGTAAATTTTTTTTTTTTGTCGTTGTGGACAGGACTCGGTGACTAAAATTGTAAAATGCAGAGTTGTTGCATTGGATTTAAGAGGTCATGGAAGCACTAAAACAGATGATGAGTTTAATCTCTCAGCTGAAACATTATCAAAAGATATCGGTGGAATCATACAAGAACTGTATCAGGATGAATCGCCTCCGATTATATTAGTGGGTCATAGCATGGGTGGTGCTATTGCAATTCACACAGCTTACAATAATTATATATCATCGCTTATCGGTTTAGTCGTAATCGATGTTGTCGAAGGAACTGCAATGGATGCTCTTTCAAGCATGCAAAGTTTTCTAAGAGGAAGACCTAAAAGTTTTTCATCTTTGGAAAATGCAATCGAGTGGTGGTTAGTTTTTCTATTTATTATTATTATTATTATTCATCCATTTTAATTTGTTATGGTTAATATTAATAACTATTTAACCTAAAATCATATTTTTCCAGTGTTAGAAGTGGTCAAGTACGAAATGTAGAATCTGCCAAAGTTTCAATGCCTGGCCAAATTGTTAAGTAAGTGTTTTAAATTTAAAGTTAGTAAGAAAAGAAGAAGAAAAATGTACATGCAATTTTAAAATTTACATTAATAGCTGCGAGACTGGTGAGTTAGCCATTGAGGACATATCGAATGATGTGTGTAATTCGCAAACAAGTGGAACCATGCATTCAGTTCAATCTGTTTCGAATCCAGACAGAATTCTAGAAGAAAATGAAAATGAAGAAGTATTAGTAAATGATAAATTCAAAACTCCATTACAAGTAAATAAATATAGTTTCGAGTAGAAATGTTAATAATAATTTTAGTATTATTCGATTGAAAATTAAAAGTCATGTGAAAACCAATTAATAATAATAATAATAATTTGCGATTGTTTTATTCGGGTGCAGGACACGCCAAAAGCAAAATACAAATGGAGAATAGATTTATCGAAAACGGAATGTCATTGGCCGGGTTGGTTCAAAGGTCTTTCGAGTTTGTTTTTAAATTGTTCAGTACCGAAACTACTCATACTCGCCGGTATAGACACGCTCGATAGAGAATTAACGGTCGGACAAATGCAGGGAAAATTTCAAATGCAAGTTTTACCACAATGCGGTCACGCGGTTCACGAAGACGTACCGGAAAAAGTTGCCGAAATTTTAGCATCGTTCATGGTTCGATTTAAATTTGCAGAATCGACGAGCGATTTTCACAGGTACGCATCATTTTATTCATTAAACCCCTCCCCTCCTCCCTCCCCCTCTCAATTATTTAAAAAACTAATCAATTTTTGAATTTCTTTTCCAGGCCTTTTCCAGGATGTTGAAATCTTCGTTTTTTTTTTTTTTTTGGGGAGGGGGCGGAGAAACAAAAATTAACACGATGAATAATAATAATAATAATAATAATAATAATAATAATAATAATAATAATAATAACAATAATAATAAATTAACGTTCAAGTCTGTTTTACAAATGCCAAATGAAACAAAAATGGGGAAAAAAATTATTTTACAGTTTTTATAATAAAATAAAAAAAAGAAACGAATTTATTTATCAATAATAATAATAATAATAGCATTTATTTTAATTTATATTATTATTATTATTTCAAAAAAAGAAAAAAAAATTGTATATATATGTATAAGAAAAATGAGAGTTGTGTGAATAATAAATACTAATATAATTTAAAACGTATATATTATTATTATCATAAGTTTATTTTTTTTTTTATTAACAAACACCCGAATATAATAATAATAATAATAATAATAATAATAATAATAACAAATGTAAAAATGAATTGATTATTTATATTAATAATAATAATAATAATAATAAATATGTATATATATATTTTTCTCGTAACTTTGGTATAAGGGTAAAAATTTATTATTTTTAATTAAATAAATACGAATGAAAAATTTGATTGATGACGTAATTATTAATTAATTTGTACTTTTTTTTTCTTTTTTTTTTTTTTACGAATTCAAATCGTATTTAATAAAGACTAGAGATATCGTGAAATGTTTCACCGACGCATTTTTTCCATGCGGTAAATCCTCGCGCCTTAGGAAGAACCTAAAAAAAAAATTTTTTTTAAAAATAAATTTAAAGAAACAAACGTAAGACGTATGACGTCATTGAAAATTTATTTTGTTTTACGGTTTAAAATCAAAAAATTAATAAAACAAATAAATAATAATAATAATAATAGCATAACCCAATTAATAATTTTTACAAACCCAAAATTCTAATCATCATCATCATCATTATCATCATTTGAAAATTATTTCGCACGATTTTATATTAAATTAAATTATATTTCAATTGGAAAACGAAACACCCATCATCATCACCATCATTATTATTATCGAAAAGAAAAGTTTTCCTTTTTTAATATATATTATGTAATTAATTAATTAAAATATTCTCCGCGTGAAATCCGTACGTAAAATTTTATGCTGCGATAATAAATAATTTAATAATTTTATAAATAAATTATTTTCAAAACTTTTTCTCCCTCCCTCCCCCCCCCTGTTTCCCCCCCCCCCTCTCTCTCTCACTTCAATTCATCATTTTTTATATCCTTCGGGTGACAAACAATGACGGTCATTTTCAACTTAAAATAACCACATTAAAAAAATTTAAAAAAATGAAAAATTTGTAATCCATAAATAATTTTTTTATCAAAAATTTATTATTATTATTATTATTATTATTACTCGATTATTTTTTATTAATCCCATCGATTAATTATAAGAAAAAAAAAAAAATCGAGAAGATTCGACCTTGTACGTATACCCTCAAGATTTTTTCCCCCTCCTAATTAGATTTTAAGTTGAAAAATAATATCATCATCATTTCCCACCACAAATTTTTCCTTTTTTTTAATAATAATAATAAATTAATGTTATTACTACAACTACTACTACTACAACTACAACTAATAATAATAATAATAATAAAACTAATTGAAGCAACCGTACCGGCGGGAAGGGGAAAAGAAGGGAAAAAAAGTCAAATTACAGGACGTACAATGGCGTCAGGATGTGAGAAGAGAAAACCGGAAGTCGTGCCACCACATTTAAAAGAAGAAACCGTACCGGAAATCGCATTTTCAAAAATACCAACACCGATATTCGAGCGCATTTATTCCTGGAGAATCGAATAGAGGCCTGGAATAAATGCTCTACCTGACAAATACGTTAAAATAATAATAATGATAACAACTACCATAACAACAACCAACACCGATATTAATTATTATTATTATTATCATTACCCGAATTGATTTTTCATTATTTTTTTTTGGATGATGACGTTTATTAATTTGGAGTTTTCATTTCCTGTTTCACGCAAAATTTGAATGCGTCCCATCCTTCGTTTTTCGCGTAAGACTTGAAAATTAAAATTAAAATTAATTCAAAAATAAAAACAACAACAACAACAACAAACATTAGACAAACGACAAACAAACAAATCAAAAAAACGAAAAATTTCACTCTTTGATTCCCCTTTTGATTTACACACGTACCTTAAATCCTCGATGCAACCTTTCTTTCATTATAGCAATAAATTCTCTGTAACTCAAATGACCGTCGCCATCTTCGTCGAATATTGCAAAAACCGTGTGAATCATATGTCGGCTCAAACTTTTTCCCGTACATATTTTAACAGCTCTATAAAATTCATCTGAAAAAATAAAAATCGTTCCAGAAAATATTTTTTTCTGGAAAAATTCCCCCCCCCCAAAAAAAAAAAAAAAAAAAGAAAAATTCACCCTCAGATATTGGATGATCCGCCAGTGTGTACATTTTCATGGCGATTGCAAAATCTTCTAAATTATTTAAAAATTGACAAAATGCTTTAAATTCTTGAATCGTTATTCCTTTCTCCTCTTTAACTCTATCCAAAAGTCTATTAAGAAAACGATCGTACCTTAAAAAAAAAAAAACAATCTCAAAACCTGAACTTTGAAAAATTAATAACGTGGTAAGTGGCGCCGCCACGCGGATAAATTAACAACTATTAATTTGAATTTCTTTTCCGGAATGAACAACGCAAAAGTTCGTTACGACGATTCGAATTTGTTAACAAAAAATTAAGTAATTACTCGTCTGTATCCAGGTATGTGTAACGTAATAGAATTTTAGCAAAATCCACTTCGCTTATCGTTTTGTGACCTTTTGAAAATTCGTGAAATTCCAATTCCAAAACTTCCGACTGAAGGTTTTCCATAAATCTTCTAAAACCTTCGAATTTCAATTCGTCTTTTCCCTTCTTACCGAAAAAATGTACGATTAAAGTCGTGTCGACGGAATGACGCCTTTGTAAACCTTGTTCATCGTCTACGTAATCTTCTTGCGACGTCGAACTTTTACTTTTCGTGGCATCATTTGTATTATTATTATTATTTTTCGAATTTAAACCTCTTTTATCTTTCCACGATTGACTAAATATTTTTTCCATCTGAAAATAAAAACACTATCATTTTACAAACAACAAATCCCTCTACGTTCGATTCCCATAAGCATTTAAATTTTTTTTTTTTTTTTTTCGAATTTTAAAGAAAACAAACACAAAATCCAATTGAAAAAAAATGTCTAACCGAAGAAAAGCCGAAGACGATGATTTCATTTTTTATTTTTTTCCCCGATTAATTTACGATTAAATCAAATAAAACACACACGACACTGACATTTCGTGAAATCAGATTCCGCCATATTGGATTAAATAATTTATGCGTTTACGAATCCCGCGAAATCTTCGCTCCTCCCCCCTCCACTTCCCACAGCCTTTCAAGCACACGAAAAACAAAAACTTTGGTGAATGAACGCAGACGGAAGAAAAAAAATTGTGATTGGTCGACGGACGGAAGAGAAATAGCAGAAGACAAGAGAAAATGAAATTGTTATTATCTTGTAAACAAATAAAAAAAACGCTTTTAAATTAAAAAACGTTCTTTCATTTATTCATTTATTTATTTATTTTCTTATATAGACAACAAACAACACTTTATTACACTTCCTGTTTGATTAAAAATTGTTCTAGATCATTCCAAAGGATGCCAAATGTTAAAAAAAAGTAAAAATTTATGTATATTGAGTTTTAACGAACGCTATATATACATATAATTTATGTTATATTTCGCGTATAATGTTTTATTTATTTATTTATTTATTTATTATTATTAAACAAAAACATTCTCATCGCGTTTCATTAATAAAAAAAAAATAATTTTAAATTCTCATTAATTAATTAATTAATTAATTAATTCAAATCGTAAATCAAACTTTGTAATATATAAAAAAAAAAAAACCGTTATTAATCACTTTTATTAATATTCTGTAAGTATATATTATTACGTAATAACAATGATGATAATTAGGCAATTAGCTTTCTTGTTAGTCACATAGCCATTCAACAAAATAGTACAGAATTTTTTTTTTTTTTTTTTTTTTCTTGTGAATGTCAAAAAAACCCAACACGAGAATTTTATTAATTATTTCGCATTTAAAAAAAAAAAAAAAAACAAAAAAAAAAACAAAAACAAAACAAAAACAAAACAAAAAAACCTAAAAAAAAAAAAATTATCCTCCCCGGCGGGGAATCGAACCCCGGTCTCCCGCGTGACAGGCGGGGATACTGACCACTATACTACCGAGGATTACATTCACTCTCGCATTTTTTTTCATACATCAAGACAAACAACAAACAACAACACGATCTAATCGCACGCAAGTTTTTTTTTTTATTTATATAAACTCACAGCTGTTTGAGATTTGGTATCGCATTCTCTTGATTTTATTTCTTTCAAACCGTGTTTTCCTATTATATCCACAAGCTACATCAAATTAAAAATAAAAACAAAAACAAAAAATAATAATAATAATAATAATGAGAGAGAAAAAAAATAAATATAAATAAATTAAAACGCGATGTATACAAAAAAAAAAAAAAAAAAAAAACTCCAAAAAAAAAAATTTATGTTTATGTTAAATAATTGATCCTAAATCCTAAATCCTAAACCAAAAAGAAAATTTTTTTTTTTTTTTTTTTTACACAAAACGACAAAATCAAATTATAAATAACTAATGGCTACATTCATTTAAAAAGAATTATGTTTATAAAAATTTTTAATAACGTTAAAATACGTTAACCAATTAACAAAATAACGCGTTTAATTAATTAAAAAATTTAACGGGTATACAACAAATCCTCGTTAATTTCTTTTAAATCGTCCTTCCCTTCACACGATTACAAAAATTATTTATAAATATTATAAATGGCGTTTTTTTTTCACTTCGTGATTCGAATTTATTAATAATAATAATAATAATAATAATAATAATAGTATTGATAAATAAATTAAAACTTACCACAAGAAATTCATTTTTATCAACTCTTTCGTTTCCATCCGTATCAAACATGTTGAATGCAATTCTAAAACCCGATTGCGGTTCTTAAATAATAATAAATTACCATCATCATCATCATCATCATCATCGTTACTACACATAAAAACAAACAAACAAACAAACAAACAAACTTACTAGTCAATATCGATAGAAGAAATAAATATTCCGTGTATGATATTATACCCTTATCACGAAGTTTTCTAAACATTTCAGAATTACCATTTTTTAATGGCGGAGTATCATCTTTTATTTTTTCAATTTCTTTATCCGTTAAATACCTTCTTTTGAGACGAGCTTTAAAAAGTAATAATAATAATGATAATAATTTGTGCATGTGTGTGTGATTATAATAATTAATTTTAAATACTCACGTCTAGGTTCTTGTTCTACAACGGATTCTAGAAAATCTTGTGGAGTCATATAAAGTTGTCCATCGTATTCGACAGATGCAAATTTAATAAAACGTCTTTCTCGAGATGTTAATTTAACAGCACCAACGTAATCGTCATCTTTCTGTGTGTATAAACAAAAAAAAAAAATGATTTTCAAAATGGCGGAAAATTTTATTTATTAGGTAGGCGAAGAAACTTGGATAGGGTTTGAACCTTTTGGATCAATTCCGTAAAATTCATTTTAAAATTTCTACATGTATATGCACCGAATATTAATAATTAATTACATTTTATCCTTTTCTATCTCATTTCCCCACCCCCACCCCCTCTCTTTCTCTCTCTTTAATAAAAATTCTAATCAGAACAAACAAAAAAACAAACTAACTCACCCTTTGGTATAATTTTTTTTTTTTTTTTTGCTTAAAAAAATAGGTGACAAGTTAAAAATTTATCAAGATCATCATCATCCCTTATTTTATCATATGGGGTTTAATAATAAATTCAAGGGGTTAACTACACAAAATAAAAACACGAATCAACCGTGTAATAAAATGGTGATATTATCAAAAAAAAAAAAAAAAAAAATAGTCAACCTCTAGAGAAGCCTCCATAACTTGGTGCCTTCCGTCAAAAATGAGGACAAAATCGGCGTCGGCTTCCTATGTAAATGAATTTACTGATTTATTACTACCAATAATAATTTTTTTTATATATAAAGTTTACGTAATAGTAATAATAATAATAATTAACTTTTCATTTACGCAATTTTTATTATTATTATTATTATTATACGATGTCGATAATTAGAGAGAGACCGAATCGATTGATGGATTTTTAAAAAAAAAATTTTGACGTTTTTTTTTTTTTTTAAATTTTTTAAAAAAAGGGTTATTATTATTATTATTATTATTATTATTATTATTATTAATACATAAATTTTTTTAATATTGGGTGATTGATATAATATTATTGATAATAATAATAATAATAGTTTTTTTTTTCCAGGTTAAAAATGTAGCACGGATTTTTTTTTGTTTTCTCTAACGGTCCATCATCATCATCATCATCTATTTTTAATAATAATTATAATAATAATAATGATAATAGAAAAATGTTAAAAAATTCAAAGACAAAAGGGGGTAAAGTAAATAAGAAAAACAACATCAAAATTTTTATTAACGACAAAAAAAAATATTTTTAAACCGGATGATGATCAAATGTGATGCTGTGAAGGATGATGATGATGATGATGATGATGATTAGGCGCCTAAATGTCGAAAAAAAAAAAAAAAAAATTTCAATAACTATATCCTACTCTCGTATAATTTCTCCCACAGATAATATCGCTAATACATTTTCTATTAATTCATTTAAATATGTGTCTTTATGATTATCCTTGTTGAAGTCTTTATTACAATATCAACAACAACAAGAAAGAAAACGATTACCATAAGATAGAGAAAACACATATACGAGAAGAAAGAGAGAGAGAGAGAGAGTGAATACAAAACGTAAAAATATAAAGATTATAAAATTATTATGTTATTAACTATGCTTTCCAGCTATCTTAAAAATATACATAATGTTATTATTATTATTATTATGAAAACTGGAAAAAAAAAAAAAAAAAACATTTTATCTGTATTATGGTTAAACTAACTAAAAGGCATTTAAAACTGGTGTTAATTGATTGGGGGGAGGGAGGTAGTGGTAAGGGGAGGTGGGAGTGGTAAGGGGGTTCAATAATATCAGTTTCCCGTCTCTTTCGAAAACAACGTTTTTTTTTTTTAAAAAAAAAAAAAAAAAGTCAATGACTCATCAACTAACTAACTAACTTAATACCAGCCGCCACCTTTTTTCTTCCATCCAGGCACCAACAACAACAAATTATTATTATTATTTTAAATTATTTATTTACTGGAAAACTTTTTTTTTTTTTACAAGAGTAAGAGGAAATTTATTTAATAATTATTTGAAAAAAAATAATCTATATTTACATAATGGCGGTAAATATTTGGCCACTAATCAAGTTGTTATACGGTGACACCAAGGTTAAAAATATATATTTATATAAATAAATAAATAAATATAAGTAGATGGCAATAAAACAACAACAACAGCAACAACAGAATTTTAATTTAAAAAAAATTTTTTTTACCTTTACAAAACCCCCGTTTTCCCCGGGGGGGGCAAACGTTAAATAATTTAAATCCACCCCCCCCCCCCCCTAGGGTTAAATATGGGAGGTAAGTAAAACACTTTTTTTTGTTAAATCCTTAAAAGGGTACTGCTTAAGACAAAAAAATTTTTTTTTTTTTTCTGGTTCTTTCGCCAAGAAAAAAAAAAATTGGTGGGGGTAAAAAAAAAAAAAAAAATCCTGGGATTTTTTTTGGACCAAAAAAAAAAAAAAAAAAAAAAAAAAAAAAAAAAAAAAAAAACAAGAGTCACACATCAATTAATCATTTCAGATATATATGATTCTAAGGGATGAACAAACACCCTACAAACAAACAATGAATTTAAAAAAATAACAACAACAAACGAGATTTATTATGTTTGATTAACCGTGAGTAGTAAAATTTAGTATAATATATATTTTATATGGAAAATGGTATGGCGGTGGCGGTGGCGTCGTCGTAAGGTGGTCGATATTTTAGCAGGATGCCACTACATATATTCTTCTTAAGTGTAATAAATCTTTTCATTAACTACACACACACACACACACACAAACTTTGACCTCTTTCTCGGTAGTTATTATATTATGAGGATTTTTTTTATGGTCACCTGATACATAACATTTTGCGTTTATATTAAAAATATCGACCCCTTTGATTTTAAGTTCTTGACCCAGGTCAACATAAAAATAATTTTTTTTTTTCAAAATGAAAATTATGTCATAATGCTTCCTATCTCTCTCTCTCTCTCTCTCTCTCTCTCTCTTTCTTTTGTTATTGATTTCAAATTTCGATTCGTTTTGCAGAAATCTGAGTATGTCATCTTGTGTCGTGTCATGTCGTGATACGTGAAGGAAAACACGAACTTGATTTAGACACGCGAGTCATTTGAATATACTAGTTTCTATATTGTAAAACAATATCAGCCACCTTATCATTTCAAGTCAAAACTTTTCTGTCCCGTCATTATATACAAATTTAATTTCTTTCTTTTTTTATTTTGTAACTTGAAGTCATTTTTTTTTTTTTTTTTGTTTAAGGTGTCAAACGGCAACATTTGCAAAAACCTAGGTATAACACGTGTCTACATCATTCAAACATTATTATTATTAAAAATTTTGATAAAATAATTTTACGTGCATGGTTTTGCATTTTACCCTTGGTGTTTATTCAACACCTTATTTAATTCTGACTCAGTTATATAATAATAATAATAAAACATCAGCATAGTCATCGTCCATACCCGCGTATAATACTATCAAATAGTTTTTTCCTATCGAACTTATTAGTATGATTAACGATAGGAAAGAGAGAGAAAGAGAGAGATAGAGAGAGAAAATTAAGGGTTTTTTTTTGAAAAGGGGTTGAAAATTTATTTTAATATTTAATAAACTCAAATTCTTATGTAAAAACCCGAAAAAGACACGCAAGGGATTGATCATCCACCACCACCACAATGTTTTGCCACGGGGGAAACCTGTTAAAATATTATTATTATCATCAACGTTTTTAAAGTCATCCTTTTTTTCCCGCCCTCGTTTTTTTTTTTTTAACAATCTCAGGTTCGCTCCACGGTCGCGACTATCAATCCTCGAAAAATTAGATAAACCGTCGTTTAGATAAAAGCACACGGCAATGTAATTATTTAGAACAGGTATTTTGTTACCAGAGCCGCACCCCCTTACTCTAAACAAACCATATATATTTTTACCACACCCCGATCTAAGCTACTACCTCTCATTAGCATAAAAAAAATCAAAAGATAAATGGGATTTACATTTTTTTACAATTTGTCTCTCTCTCTCTCTCTCTTCCTTCCTCCCCCTCTATTCCACAGGATCATTATGGCAGAAATACAAAAGGAAAAAATAAACTCACTGTTTGTTTCTCCTGTGTTTAAAGGGGGGGTAAACTCACTACCGAAAAAAAACTAAAAAACGCCCACAAAAGAGGATGACGAACTCGTAGGAGGGAAGTGAGGTGGTAGAGTAGGAGAGAGGGGGGAAAGAAAACGATATTAAAAAATAAAATGAGATCATTTTTAAATAACGCACTAAATCAAAATCAAATTTAAAAGAAAATAACCTTTATTAAAAGAGAATAGAAAAGATGATAGTAATAAAGATATCGAGAAAAGAAAAAACTTTGATATAAAGTGGTCTTGCTCGGGGGGGTGTACGCTAATGAAGGGTTGATTAAAGGGTAGTTGTTCCGCTCGACGTGGGAGAATTTTTTAAATAAAAATAGCCTTCAATAAAAAAAAATTCTTTTTTCAAATTCGTTTTGTTTATTTTCAACTGGAGGCTTTTACCAAAAACTTTTTTGATAACATTTGCCATAGTTACAGGTATTAAGGTATGAAATTGCCATGATTGTATTACATTACTACTTATTACAGATCATAAAATTAACTCAAATTGAAGACAAAAAGTGTGAATATTATACTTGATTAATAAATGGCATAACGAATGATTTATCTTCGTAGCACGTGGAAAGTGTAAAAAATTATTAAAACAACAACAACAATAACGAAGAGAGATATATCCAATCAAAAAAAAGGGGCCACATTCCATGAGGCAGGAGGAGTTTTATATACACATGGAGAACCCACAGGGGAGAAGGTGTCGAGACTGAATGACCAGACTAAGATTTTTTTTTGATAAGAAACTGGCTGCCATAGTAATACCAGAAAAGGGAATCACTCCATATCTTTATTTAATTATAATCTCAAAACAAAATGAAAAGAATTTTATAGAACAATGTGCTATATTACTCCTTGAGGAAATGAGAAAATTTTTAACACTTGGCGTTAAATTAATTAATACTAAAAATATACACAATTTTCAACTTCCGGTTTAATTTTTTTTTCTTTTTTTTTTTTTTCTCAGTCATTAACCTTTGCAATTTTGATTTTTTTTTTCCCTTCCTTTTCTTTTCTTTCATTTCCACCAAATTAAATTAACTGAATTAAAATCAATTTAAAATTAAAACATGTCCACATTTATTTATTTATTTATTGTTTTTTTTTTCTAACTTGTGAAATCGAGTCCATTAATTATGTTACTTAAAGTGTTTATTTAATAATAACGTTTTTGATTTACATGAACATTAAAGTTTTTTTTGTTTTTAACATTAAGCAATCTATAATAATAATAATAATTATTATTTGTCAATAATAACCAAGACACAAACGAGCAATTTAATGTTTTTTTTTTTTTTTTAAAAGAGTTTTTTAGTCGATAATAATTAAAACAAGGCATAGAACACACAAAAACTTATGTAATAATAATAATAATAATAATATCTCTTTAAATCAGAAAAACCTGAGAAAAATTGCTTGTAAAGGTGTAATGTTTCTAACTTGATACAACCTTGTCGAAATAAAATGTGTTAATTATTATATGCAACTAGAAAAATAATAATTTTTTATAAACGAAAACACAAAATAAAAAAAATTATTAAATATAAAGTTATCTTTTTAATTTATATTATTGGTCTGAATAAACAAAAACCTGCTTTACATTGTTTAAAATGAAACATAAAACGACAAAATTATTTTTCCTAGTTTTGACATTGTTGTATGTAATGAAATTTTTATTATTATTAACATGATTCAAACCTGATCAAAATCTTTTTGACAAATTGATACAGTTGTTTTACTTATAACATTTTAAACTGATGCAATTTTTCAAATGAATTTAATCTTAGAACTTTCATTATGAGTATGCTATTTGATTGTATTTAACGAAAAGTAAATGAATAAAAGAATAATTTTGTATTGAAAAGGTAAAGAGGATTTTTTTCAAAAAGGCAATTTCGAATAGTGGACAATAAGTTAAATGATGTATCAACAAGGCAGATTAAGTCAAAAAAAGTTTTATTCGAGTAAAATATTTGATATTTAATAAATATTTTGACATAAGCAATAAACTTTAAATAATCATAATGAGTTATTTTTATCAATATTTATCAAATTTCAACATATTTTCACTGGGAAGTTCAATGAATAATTTAGGTAATATTATTATATTTCATATTTAATTAGTAGTCATGAGATTTAAAATCAAATAAAGGCAAACATTTTTATTAAAATTTAATAATAATAATAATTTGATAAAGGGCCATCACATTACCTTTTTAGGTTTGAATGCATGCACAGTGCTAAAAAATTTGAATTGGGTTGCCGCAAATAGCAGAACACTGCCACCAGCAAATCCAATACACAATTTTTCAAAAATTTTAAATGATTTATATCGTTCAAAAGTAACAATTGTTCTTTTAAATTTATTATAATTGGATACGTTCACGTATATATTGGTCGTCAATCTACGTATTGCCGCCATGATGAAACTGACGTCACATGTTCCGTAACGTAAAATGAAGCATGACTCTTACGTAAGATTTTTATAGGAGTAACATATTTTAATAAAAAAAACCGCCACAAGAAAATGGCGTTACCTGTAACTATGTGACAAAATGTCGTATCCGCTTGTAACGGATTGAAATTCTAGATCTTTCTAGAACTTCAATTTTTTTTTTTTTTAAGTATCATTAATTGATTTTACTTATTTTAAATTGTTTTTACTCATGGATTTTGTTTTACTCATCACAAGTTACTCAAAAAGAAGAAGAAGGTATTATATAAAGGAATAAGAAAATGGAATGCTTGCATAAAGGTTTCCTTTTTAAATGAAAAATTTATTTCATATTTTTTTTTTTACTTTCAGGATTAATCGTGATTTATAACATTTGGTTTATTAAGAGATAAAAATTAAAATGTTCACACTATTAACTTATTCTCACATTAACCTCGATAAATCAACTATTTATAAGTTACTGTGAAAATATCAAATGTCAAACTGTTATCTTTTATATAGAAAAAGGTATGATAATTTTTTTTCTTTCTTTTTGGGGGGACAAATTAGATTTTTTCATTTTTGATAATTCTTAAACGTTATAAAGAAAAACAAATGTGCAAATGACCATGACAATGATTAACAATCAAACAATTCAAGTAAAGAAAAATTTAATTTAATTTTCAAGTTGGTTATTTACATGTCATAACAAGTCATGCAAACCAGACAAGTTCATGTGAGACAGGTTTACTTTTTTTTTTTTTTTTTTTTTTGCACACCTTGGTGATCCTGTTTTTAGTTTGTACATGAATGAAGTCACGTAGTACGTTAGTTGGAAATTTTTGCAATAGGAAAAAAAAAAAATTGCAACAATAACCTTTGATTTTATAACAGACAAACAAACAAACAAGTTTTCTTTCTAAATGATGAGTGCCCAACAATCAAATAAATGAATTGAATTGATTGTTAATTGAAATTTAAGGTTTTATTAGGTTTTAAGTTGATAAATATTAATACCTAGGTATATTATTAATACCTAACAATGTAAAATTTAATGAAAAAGAAACATGGCTGTGAATAGTATAAAATCATGTAATGCAAATCATATTTTGACTTGATTATAATTTAAAAAACTGGGTAATTTTAATAAAAAAATTTTTTTTAAAAGTTTAATTATCTACAGTCATGTAATTATTATTATTAATGTTTTACAAAATGATATAATAAGGTATGATGAAACTTCTAGAAGATTTTAACACACACACACAAAATACTCTTGTGAATTTTTTTTTCAAAATTTATCAACCTAATGTTTTTCAAAGCTAAATTTAAAAACAAGAAAATTTCTCATTAAATAACTTTACTATATAATTAAAAAGATAATAATAATAATAATCAATATGATAATTATAAAAACATTTAAAATAATTTGTTGTATGTATTTATGTAATATTAAAAAAAAAAATTTTATATATAGTGCATACCAAGTTTTATTATATCAATGTCATGATTAAGTTAATAATTTATCATTATTATCATTGTTTTTGTGGTTGTTGTTAGATGAAAAGACAATAATATATTCAGGTACAATAGTTAATAGAGATAAGATTTGTATTAATTAATACAAAATTGCTGAGAGGGAAAACATTAACTAGGACATCATGAGTTGTTACAAGAATTGAGAGTTAAAAATTTTTTTTATAAATTATTAGAATGTAATTAGAAAATTTATATTGATCTCCCTCTGGCAAATAATTGGAGATTGATATTATTGATATTGATATAAGAAACAAGTTTTTATAATTATTTCATTATTTGATTGAATGGAAAAGGATATACTCTTGTTTGTGATTGTGGTTGTGGTTGTGATTGTGGTGGTGATGGTGGTTGTGATGGTGGTGATTGTGGTGGTGGTGGTTGAGATTGTGGTGGTGATGGTGATTGTGGTGGTTGAGATTGTGGTGGTGGTTGTGATTGTGGGGGGGTGGTGATTGTGGTGGTGGTGGTGGTGGTGGTGATTGTGGTGGTTGTGATTGTGGTGGTTGAGATTGGTGGTGATTGTGGTGATTGTGGTGGTGGTGGTGATTGTGGTGGTTGTGATTGTGGGGGGGTGGTGTTGATTGTGGTGGTTGAGATGGTGATGGTGGTTGAGATTGTGGTGGTGGTGGTGGTGTTGATTGTGGTGGTGATGGTGGTTGAGGTTGTGGTGGTGGTGGTGATGGTGGTTGAGGTTGTGATGGGGGTGATAACAATACATAAATACCAAAACATGTAAAATAAACGTTTCGATATATACATATATAAACGGTCGTATAAAAAAAAGTTTAAAAAACCAATTTTTTAAATATCGTCAATAATAATAAAATTTATTATAATTAAAAAAAATTATTAATAATAATAATAATTTTGCAATACATGTGATAAAATTATACATTGCTAAGTACATATTATTATAACTAATATACATATCGCAATCGGAATACATAATATATATATATATATATACATACAAATATTTTATGATTTTTATTTTTATTTTTTATTTATTTTTTTCTTTTAATAATAATTATTATTATCATTGTTATTTGCTCTTTCGCGTCAGTACGATATATATATATATATTTACTCACGTGACAAAAAGCGAGCATATATTATTTATTAAATAGGTTTATGTATATATATATATATGTTATAATTGATCATGTGAAGCCTTTTGTATATAATCGGTCAATAGGGTAACTCAATTTGTTTATATATATATATTTATATTTATTTATTTATTTAAAAAATGAATTCTTGGTAACTGTCGGTAATTTATTATGTAAATATTATTATCATTTTATGATTTCATTATTGTATTTGGCACTAACCGGAAATGAAAAAAAAAAAAAGAAAGAAACTTAAAAAAGAATTTTTTTTTTGGGTTCATTCATCGAAAATTATTTAAGGGTGGGTCGGGGTGGGGGGTGTGTGGATTATAGCGTTTGTTTGTAGTAGTACATGATTTAGAGATTACGATGATGATGATGATGATGGTGATAACGAATGATAAAACAAAATAAAAAAATAAAAATCATCATTTTTTTTTTTACAAATACTAATAATAAATAAAAAATAAAGAGAGTTTTGATAGACGACAAATAATAATAATAATAATAATTTTTTTTTTTTGAGTATTTTTTAATATTATTACAAAAACAAAAAAAATTTATTTATTTATTTAAAAGCGGGGTTGTTGTGTGATTTCTATTTTTTTTTTTTTTTTTGATTCTTCTTCTTCCACGTCAGAAACAAAAAAACAATGGCGATGACAATAATGATTTTATTATTATCGAATATTTTTTATTATTATTATTATTTTCCCTCCCATTTTTTAATAAAAAAAAAAAAAAAAAAAACGTTTTCCCCTTTTTACAATATGTTTAAGGTAATAATAATAATAATAATAATAATAATAATAATAATAATAATAATAATAATAATAGTAATATGGCGGATTTTTATTTATTTATTAATTAATTTTACAATTGATAAAATTTAATAATACGTTATTCCTTCGCGGAGGACTAGATTCGTATTTTTTTTTTTTTTTTTTTTTTTAAATTTATCAGGGAGAAAGTGGGGGGGAGAGAGAGAGGGATTTAAAAAAAGAAAAAGAAAGAAATACGCAATGATAAAGTAAAAGTTGAATTTTTTTTTTTTATTGAAAAAAAAAAAAAAAAAACGTGGAAGGACTTTTTTCGGTCAGTCGTAGCCCATTCACGTTATAATTTTTTTTTTTTTTTTTTGCTTTAATTTTATTATATATAAATATATTATAATAGTAGTTCGAAGCAGATATATATATATATATATATATATATATATATATATATATATATATATTTATAACTTTGGCGGTTAACCGTTACAAAACAAAAACAAAAAACATTCTTTTAATGTCAATAGTTCAAAGACCATATTAAAAGAATGTATTGTTATGATATATTCGATTAATAAATAAATTTTCATAAAAATTTGTCGTTTTTTAATTTTTAATCGATATATCGATCGATCGATCGATCAATCGATCAATCAGTAAATCAATAAAACAATCAATCAAAATGAAATGAAATGAACGAAAAAAAAAAAAAAAAATTCAGTCTTTTGCTACAATATATATATTTTTTTTGTCAAAGATAGAATGACGTCATAACAAATTACGTCATTAAAAAAAAAAATTAAATAAACAATTTGACCTATCGTACCTGTTAAAAAAATTAATTTACCTATTTAAAAAAAAAAAAATTGGGTCTAAAGAAACACTCGATTAACTTTTTATTTACTCTATGACTTTTTTTCTTTTTTATTTTCAGGTATCATCATCAATCACGTTACGTTTGAATTAATATGTTAAAAAAAAAAAAGTAAATATTGAGGAGATTATATATATATATGTGAAGAGATGTTGAAATCAAAAAGAAGAATTATTTGTCTCGTAGTTAATGAGTGTGACCGTTAGAAAAGAAAAGAACAACGACAACAACAAAAACAACAATTCTATTCAAGATATGATGATGATGATGATGATGTGTATACTGATACTATAAGGAAGCTAATAATATTTGGTGAGTAAAAAAGCGAAAACGTTTGCAATTGTCAGTAACGGTTAAACGTGGCAGAAGAAGATGAGGATGAGGATGGGGATGAGGGTGATTGCGTTACCCAATCGTAACCGATTTCTGATGATGATTCGTCATCAATTTCGGTTAATTTTTCCGTTTGATTTTCTTCATATTCTTCTTCTTCGTACTCGTCTAATAATGATGATTTTTCAGTCTGGGGAAAATTTTCAATCGGTGACACGTGATAATTGTCGTTATTTCGTTTTATATTTTCCGTTAAAATTTCTTTCCAAAGTAACGACGTCGTAGAGGAAAAATCCTCACCGGAAGTAGAAAACGAAGACGAAGGCGAAGACGATTTTTTCCTTTCTTTTAAATTATTTCCTTTCGAGTTTCCTTTTTTTTTATTACAATTTATTATTTCACTATTGCATTTGATTTTTAATAACGTTTTATCACTAATTTTTTTCTTTTCCCCTTTCACTCTTTTCTTTTTCCTTTTCTCTTTATCGTCCGTACATTTTCCCGCTTGCGTACATTTTTCCGCGTCCGTATCACTTCCGTTTCGCGATTTTCTCTTTTGTCTCACACCGTGTAATCTTTTCTGACAATCTTCGTCGTCTTCGTCGTCGTCGCATTTTGTTATCGTTGTCGTCGTAATCGATCCCTTCTTCTTCGTCGCCGTTGGTAAACATTCATCGTCGTCGTCGTCGTCGTTGTCGTTCTTGCACTTGTTTCTCTTCTTTTTTCTCTTTTCTTTTTTCCTGCACCTGAATTTGTTTTTGTCATCCAATTTCGTCATGGGCACGTTCGGACAAAATTGATAACGATGATGTCTGACGAGGTGATTTCTTTCCCCGAATCCTTCTTCGCCGCTCGTACCTTGCAATAATTTTCCTAAGAGAACTCGAGCTTTCGCAACTTTGACGGCCAACGATTCGACCCTTTCGATCGATACGGGTTTCGTAAGAACGTTCGTGTATGTTTCCATTTTACCAAGGGATGCTTTCGCTTTTGTCTGAACTTTTCTAGGGATTCCTTTCTTATTCAGAGCCAGGTACAATGTTCGTTTATCGTTTGAATATTTAGCCGATGAATACGTGTTGAAATGATGACTTTCCATCATTTCGTTAAATATGCAGTCGTCGGTGAATTCTTTCTGAAAACAAAAAACAAAAAAAAAAAACGGATGTTTAAATTATTAACGTTTAATTTCGCCGGGGTAAAAAAAAATTTTTTTATTTCCCACAAACTACTACGACTACTACATTCATTCACATGCCAGTTTTTAATGTGGTAAAAAAAAAAATGTCGCGATCAAAATACATTTAAAGAACAAAACCGATAGTGCATTGCCCTTATCAATAATAAAAACAAAACATTTTATAAAGGAAACAAACGACTTTGCATTAATCAAAACAATCACAAAAACTATTCATACTTTCACGAACATTCACGTTTCTTTAATTCAGGTTAAAAAAAAAAAAAAAATTCTCGGTTTAATTATTATTATCATCATTATCATTATCATTATTATTATTATTATTATTATTATTATTATTATTATCGACTTGATTCAACTATGTGCACTCATGATGCAATAGATACAAATATTTTGACGATAATTAAAAATAAATTGATGCAAATTAAAATCGTCGAAACGCAGAGAGAGAGAGAAAGAGAGGAAACTAAAAGAGAGCCTGTGGAAAAAGAGTGAGTGAGAGAGAGAGAGAGAACTTTGGTTTGAACCTAAAACGTCGGCTCATGATGTATAATTTTTTTTTTTTTTTAAAGCTCGAAATAATGAATGTTGAGATGATGAACGAGAGAGTCAGTAGTTTGAACTCGATAATAATAATAATAATAATAAAAATAATGTAAAAATTCGAACGGTGGTGTTATGGGCACGTTGCAATGACTCGCAAAATAAATGATGCATACCTACTCTCTCTCTCTCTCTCTGCCTGTCTCTCTCTCCCTCTCTCTCTCTCTCTGCCTGTCTCTCTCTCTCTCTCTGCCTGTCTCTCTCTCTCTCTCTCTGCCTGTCTCTCTCTCATTTGTATCGGTTTCGTAACTTTTTTATCATTATCTAAAATGGTCGCGATTCAACGGTTTCGTTTCCTTTGACACAAAGACTTTACGTTTCCGCCGACGACGTGTCAATATCCGGTTTTTGAGTTTTTACACGAACGAAATCCTTCTGTTTGTTCTTTTTTTTAAAAACAGAAATCATCTTTGTACGATTTGCAACGAAGATTGTCGGTTGTATGCGTAACAATGACAAAGAGAAAAAATAACAACAAACAACAAACAGAAAACAATCGAAAACGTATTTTTCTTTTTTTTTTTTTTTTTTAATATTCTCGTAATTGATGCGTTTAAACGTGACGTATGCACGTTCTAAAAAAAAAAAAAAATTTTAAATTAAATATAATAATAATAATGATAATGATAATAATGATAATAATAATAAAACTTCAAAGTATAAAATTTACTGCGACATTTTTTTTTTTTTTTTAAAGTTTTAAGTGTCTCGCAAAGATATAATAAGAAAAAAAATTTTTTTTTTTTTTTTTTTTTGTTGTGTTGGTGGTCCTTTGATATTAGACATGGTTCCCATGGTTAAACTCAGCAGGCACTCATTTTGTTAATTGCTTAATTTTTTAGCTTAATGTTTTTTTTTTAACCACAAAACTTTTTTTTTTCGGTTATTTTCTATTGACAACCCATTATTAAATAAATTATTAATCGTCCGACAATTAATTATGAAACGTTTTTAGTTTTTACAAGTCGTTTAAACAATTAAACATTTATAAATCATCATCATCATCATCATTATTAAAAAAAAGGAAAAAAAATAACGTGGAATTAACAGGTTAAACTTTCTCTTTAAAAAATTACACGGTTGGTTTAACAAACATTATTAAAAATCGTTATTTTTTTTTTTTTTATTTTTTATTCTCCTCCATTACACATCATTAAATTAAAAATTTGACAGTAAAAATTAACGTGGAAGCAGAAAGTTTGTGATTTGCAGTCGGTGGCAGTTAACACGTTTAAGAGAAAAATAAAATAAAAAATAAGAAAAAAAATTTTATTTTATTTTTATTATTTTTATTTTATTTTATTTTTATTTTTTTGTAGAAAATATCACGGTGGCAGTAGAAGTAATACGACCTCCCAAAAAACACAATCATAATTTAACGAAAAAAAAAAAATTATTGCGTAACAACAACAACAACAACAACAACCACGACGACGATGATGATGATGATGATGACGACGACGACGACGCTGTTATAAAATTTATTTTAAAAGGTAATTTGTTTAATAAATGTTTTCTCTCTCTCTCTCTCTCTCTCTCTCTCTCTCTCTCTCTCTCCCTATTTTTCTCTGTCTCTCGTGTTATGTGAGATTTCGTGTCGTGTCACTACTACCGGAAATTCAGGAGGGGAAAAAAAAAAAAAGTTACCGCCACGATTTTTAAAACGGTGTTAAAAAACGAATTTAAATAGGTTTTAATTATTAAAAAAAAATGGTACGTGATAAAAATAATCGTGGAATTAAGTAAAAAAACGTTTTTTTTTTTTTCCCCCCGACGAAATATTATTAAAGATAATGACGGAAGACATTTTTTTTTTTTAAAATAATAATAATAATTAATCATTTTCAAATTTTATTTCACTTATTACAAACGACATTTAATGAAAAAAATTAAAATTTAATTGAATTATTTAATTATTCAATTAACATTTTTCTTTTTTCTTATTTCGTTTCTATGTTTATAATATCATCGGCACGTGTAATTTTCAATGTGACCAACATAATAAAAATAAATTCATTTTTTTCTCTCTCTCTCTCTCTCTCTCTCCTCCCCCTCTCTCACACTTTATTCTTATTTAAAATCGATTTCGATTGAAAATGTGTTATTTGTGTATTTTTGAAAT
>NW_002987829.1:183373-192259 GCF_000006295.1 Pediculus humanus corporis
TTTTTTTTTTTTTTTTTGTAAACCTTAACCGAGTTGACGGGTTGTCATTCATTCATTCATTTGATGAAATCTGTCGGGTATTTAGATAACTTAATTTAAACGTAACGTTTTTTTTTTTTTAAAAAAATTTGATTCGATGTAAACGATAGACTCCGGTTGTTTTACTGACGTCAAACGTTTAATATTTGTTTGTCGTAACTTTTGTTGCCCCCCCTCCCCCGCCATACCGTTCGCGAACGACAAAAAAAAAAAAGACGTGGTGGAACGTTCTAGAAGGATTCGGTATTAAAATAATTATTTTATAAAAAAAAAAAAAATTATTTGTCTTTCTTTCACTACGAGATTATCAACCGATGGAAAATTTGAATTATGACTATCGTGGCAGAAAAACTTTTTTTAATGTTCAGTAATAAAAATTTTTTTTTTTTTTTTTAATGGGGAACACAAGGAATAAGGGGAGGGAGAAGGGAAATTATATTAACTAACCCTTATCGATGATGATCAGGTTGTGTCCGTCCGTGTACGGCCTCACCTACGTCCAGGAATTTTTCTTTTTTTTTTTTTTTAATATCATTATTATTATTATTATTATTATCATTATTATTATTATTATTATTATCATCAGTGAAATAACATCATCTATTTAACTTATCAATAATAAAATAGTCCTCACGCCGAGTTCCCCCTCCTCCGCCCTCGCCCCTCCGAACTCCCTCCCACTTCTTTTTCCACGTTCCTTTTTTTTTTTGTTGTGTGTGTGTGTGTCAACGTGGAAATAATTTATTATCGGTAACGTGAACCTAGAACTTTAAAATTTACTTATTATGAAATATCAATTTTACTTTTTTTTTTTTTTTTTTTAAATTCTTAACTTTATTTAATTAAATTCCGACGAGTTTAAATTTTTTGTTTTGTTAACGAGTCGCTCTAGTTACACGAAGTTAAAACCGTTTTTTTTTTTTTTGAAAGGGAAAAGGAGGGGGGGGGGTTCGTACTCCCGCACGCGCGTGTGTGCGTGCATGCGTGCGTGCGTGCGGGCAAACGAAACCACAAGACGAAAAATTTTAATGCGTAATAAAAAACGTAAAAACGTATTTTTTTTTATATTTTCTTAAAGCTCCAAAAGAATTTTTATATAATGCGATTTCCGTGAAAAACAATTTTAAACTCACGCACTCACGCACTCGCATACGCACACACGCACGAACTCACGCACTCGTTTACGCGTAAAAAAAAAAGAAAATTTATTTTATTTTATTTTTATTAAAGTCCCTCGGATTTATAACGTATCGATTAAATTAACATTAAAATTTTTATCATTTTTTTTTTGGGCTTTTTTTTTGGGGGGGGGAGGAGAGGGAGGGCGGGAAGGAGACTTGACGGGGGAAGAGGAGGGGAAGGGGGGGTAGGCAGTGGCGTAATAAGGTAATTTAAGGTACGCAACGAGTGGTGATAAAAATTTAAATTTAAAAACAAAAAAAAAAACGATAATTAAAATTTTTTTTTGTGCGACGACGACGACGACGACGACAATTAAACCCCCCAAAAATATTTTTATTCTAATTGTTCTAGAAAGTTTTAAATTTCCACGACGAGATTTATTTATTTATTTATTTAAATACTCATATTAACAATAAATATTATTTGGTAATAATAATCAAAAAAAAAAAATTTTTCGACTCGGGTTTAAAACTCTTAAAGGGGGAATTTTTTTGCCCTTGAAAACAACGTATTTCGCATCGATTATTATTATTATTATTATTACATTTTAATTAATTAGTTTTTTTTTTTTTATTCGGTTGGTACCACCCCGAAAAATATTTTAATAATATATTTAAATAAAATTTTTTTTTTTTTAGAAACAATAAAATGGCGCACGTTGAATTTGTGTGAAGAGAGAGAAAGAGAGAGAGAGAGATAAAAAACGATTAATAAAATATTATTTGATGATGATGATGATGATGATGATGATGATGTCGACGACGACGGCGATGATGATGATGATGATAATGTAAGTAAAATCCATAATAAATTAAAACGTTCAAATATCAATTAAACACCTTTTAACTGACAGATTAACGTATAAAAAAAAAAAAAAAAAAATTTCGTAAAACAATGTTTATATATATATATTTAAAATGGGTCGCGCGGTGGTAACAAAATCAAAAAAAATGACCACCCACATAGTATCAAAATGACGATAATGATGATGATGATGATAATATTTTACTTCTTGTGTAACATAACCACACAAAAAAAGAAAAAAAACTTGGTCGAACAACACATGAAATTTTATTTTAAACGATTTTATTAACATAAGAATTTATCGATTTAAGAAAGGAAAGGAAGGACAAAATGAATTAATTAAATTTTTATGTTTTTCAATATTGAAAACGATATTTCTAAATTTCCGGTATAACGAATAAAATTCGTCGTCTGCTTTATAAAAGTAAATAAATAAATTAAATAAATAAAATAAAAAGTGGATTTACGTGGGTGATGTTTAGACAGTCACCGCCATCACTTTCGTTTCGATGGACGCTAGTTATACATTTTTTTTTTTTAAAATTTGTTTGTCGGGGGTGGGGTTTGTCAGGGGGGGGGCTTTTTTTGTTTCGGTTGTTTTTGAAAAACTTACCGATCCGTAAAGTAAACCGCAGCGATCCATGCAGAGAAAGTTGCACGTGACAACACCTTGTATTTTTATCTGATAATTATTGATGGAAGCTCTTTGAAGAACGGCTGAAACGAAAAACAAACAAAAAATGATTTTAATAATGACGAAAGTGAACGTGTCAGAAGAAAAAAATAATATAAACTAAATCGAATGGTCGAATGATTGTGTCGCTCCTTGTATTCACGATGATGATGAAAGTTGTACAAAAAAAAATTTTTTTTTTGAATGAGAAAATTAACGAACTAAGGAACGAACGAAGGAAGGATCGATCTGCAATTTCCTAGAGCCACGTCTTTTTTTTTTTTTTTTTTTTTTTTTTTTTTTTTATGATTTACAATGCCGCTTTTTTTTTTTTACAAAATGTTTTAACCATCTTTTTTTTCCTTCGTTCCTTCGGGGGGTATCATCATAACCTATGCGAGTACATAAATTTAAATAGATTGTTTTTTTTTGAATCCGGCACACGAGTATCACGTGATAAATTTTTCTTTTGTTATTGTTGTTGTTGGTTGGTTGGGTAGGGGAAAAATGGCGCTAATAAAAAAGATGTCGGTGAAAGAGAGAGGGAGGAAGGGAGGGAGGGTTTTAACGTACTTACGACTTAATATATATATATATATATATACGATCGAACAGGTTTAAAAAATCTCATCAATTTTTTGTTTATTGCAGGATAATCAATAACATTTTTCTATTTAAAATAATAATAATGATGATGATAATGATGATAATGATGATGATAATAAATGAAAAATTTTTACGTTTGTCATTTAAATTTTATATTTATTCGGTCGCGCGTGTTTGTATATGTATATATTTTTCGAAAACGATAAAGTTTTTATTACGAATCACCCCCCACCACCACCACCACCGCAGATAAGACGGAAAAAAATGTCATAGAGAAAATATAAATCGATATTTTTTAATTTTTTGGGTTTTTTCGTTTAACGAAATTTTTACTCAGCATGGCTTCATAGTTTTTCTTAAAATTTATAAAAAAAAAAAAATAAAACCCCCTCGACGACGGCGACGACCGATTATGACCGATTATGACCGATGACGTGACGATGACGTGACGGTGACGTGACGATGACGGTGACGATTTAAATTGTGAATCAAAACAAGTTTTTCGCGGCAAAATTTTTTTTTTTTTTTTTTTCGTTTATTAAATAGAAATTTAAAATATTTTCTTTAAAAAAAAAAAAAACGAACTTATTAATTATTGTTATTATTAATCGAATACTTTCTTCCGTCACGTCACAATTATTAGTATTATTAATAATTTTTTTTTTTTGTCTCCTGCCACGTGTGGATTTTAAATTAAATTAATTACATAACGATGATGATAAACGTTATTCGTTATTTTTTTTTTTTTTTTCGTTTTAAAATTTTTTATTAAAAATTTTTTATCGTTAAAATGAAATTCGTATGATGATATATTTCATAGAATAAATAAACGAAACAAAAATTCAAAATTAAATTAATAATAATAATAATAATAATAATAATAATAATAAATAATAATAATAATAATAAATAATAATAATAATAATAAATAATAATAATAATAATAATAAATAATAATAAATAATAAAAAAAATATTATTATTATAAATGAAAACAATCAACCCGATTAGATTTTTTAATATTTTTTTCAGTTTAATTTTTTTAAATAATAATAATAATGATGATAATAATAATAATTTATTAACCTGAATTATAGCGCTATAATTTTTTTAAGAAAAAAAAAAAAAAAAGAAAAAAGGGGAACAATTTTATTAAATAGAAATTCAAACCGATAGGTTGAAAACAAAAAAAAAAATTAAAATTTATTATATTATATTTATAATATGAAAAAAAAAAAAAAATTAACGAATTAAAAACTTTTTATCTTAATTTTTTTTCGTTTGTTGTTGTTGTTGTCGTCGTTGTCGTTATTTTGGTTGTTATTGTAACGATGATTGTCTTTCTTCGATAATATAAATTTTGTTAAAAATGAAACAGGTTTGGTTGGCAATTGGGGAAAAAGAAAAAACTATAAATTAAATATATATATATATATATATATATATATATATATTTTTTTTTTTTTCTGTGGAAATGATGAACAAGAAAGATGTTTTTTTTTTTTTTTTTCCCCGTAAAACCGGCACACATGCAATATATAACTCGAAAAAATTTTTTACATTAAATTAAAATTAAGTGCAAAACCATACTAATAATAATAATAATAATAATGATAATAATAATAATAAGCCTTTTAAATTTATTTATGTATATACGTATTTGGTTAATATGGAGTTTTAAAACGTTCATAAATTTTTTTTTTTTTTTTTAAATTTTGTGAAAGAAAGTTAAATGTTAAATAGATTTTTGTTTTGAAAAGTGGTAGCAGAAATCGACGAGTGTCACTAACCTTTTCTCTCTCTTTCTTTCTCTCTCTCTTTTTTTATTTGAACGAATAGAAATTTAAATCGACTAACGATGGGAATTTTAGGTTTTTTTTTTTTTTTTGATTTTTCGAAATGTTTTCCCAAAAAAAAAAAAAATGTATGGTATTTAAATAAGATTTAAATGTGGCTAAGACGTTTTATGGTATGGGTTTTTTTTTTCCTACGTGTTTTATTATTATTAATATTATTATTACTATTATTATTATTGCTATTATTTCGTTATTTATTAAGCGTTCGTTTCGATGAGAAAACGAACGTAAGAGAAAAACGATTCGTTAAAATCGTCTCGTTGCAATTCGTTCGTTCGAGTTCGTTCGGGTTCGTTTGAGTTCGTTTGGGTTCGTGTGTGCTTGTGCGTGTGTGTATTTTGTTAATTTGTATAATTAATAAATTTTTTTGTTAATTAACGTAAACGTTCGTTTAAAGAATTTTTTTTTTTTTTTTTTAAATAAAATTCAATAACGGAAATAAAAAAAAAAAAAAAAAAAAAAACAACCATTCATCATTATTATTATTATTTACATTTGCCAAATATGTAATACGTAAATATCTATCTAATAAATTGTTCAAACTACGATTTGACAACAAAAAGCAAAATGCAAAACTTTAATTAGCAGACGATTTTTTTTTTTTTTAAATAACGTGTCTACTAGTTACACGACGTGCGATCGTAAGAAAAAATTAAACGCGTTGTTTTAAATGGAAGGTGGCGTGAACATGAGATTCGTTCGGATGAAGGGGAAGAGAAAGGGGGAAACGACGCCATTTTCAAAAAGGGGAAGTGGAGTGGGGGTAGGAAGGAGGAAAATATCATTTAAATTATAAGTAAATGAAAAAAAAAACAAAAAAAAATTCAATTAATACAAAAATCCGGTCATAAATTTTATGTTAAATATTTATTAAAAATAACAGTAAAAAACGGTTTTTGAATTATTTCGGCGGGATTTTTTTTTTTTATAAAGTGATAAAAAATCAATCGAAAAGAAATATATATTTTTCCCAAAGGCGGGGGTAGAAGGGGGGAGGATGAGGGGAGAAGGAAAGGATTCGTTTCAAACGTAAAAAAAGAATCACGGTTTAGATTTATGAGTTTTTCGTATTTTAATTATTATTATTTTTGTTGTTGTTGTTGTTCTAGTTGTTCTAGTGTTTGTTGTTGTTGTTTTTGTTGTGGTTGTTCTCATAGGTAAATGAATTTTTTTTTAAATGTATTTTTAACCACCCAAAAAAAAAATTGGGATACAAACTGGGAGGTCTGAAAATGTTACAAACCGCAAAAAAAAAAAAAAAAAAAAAAAACCTCTGAGGAAAATAAGATTTCTTTTTCGGGGAGGGAGGAGGAAGAGGAGGGTGGTGGGAGGAAAATAAGATAGGATAACTCTTATAAAATGTCTGTTTTTTTTTTTTTTTTTTTTTTTTCGATTCCACGTTTAAAATTTAATTTTTTTTTTATATCTTACCCGAAGATATTATAGCTACCGCGTGAGTTAACATCGTCTGATAACTTATCATGCGTGAATATTTCTACGAATATTATTATTATTTTAGTTTCGAAAAATATTTTTTTTCAGGTACGGACAGGTGTCAGACAACACGTCAAAATTTTTTCCAAATTCTAATTTACCAGTTTTTTTTTTTGTTTGATTTTAAATTTTTTCCTAATGACCTATATCGTATTTTTATTTGTTATATTTACAGATGCGAGAGTAATTTTCAAAAGTGGCAGCAGAAAAATAAATTTTTTAAAATTTAACGGATGCGCGCCGATGTTTTCATTTGTTTGGGAGAGAGAGGAAAAAAGGAAAAAAACAGGAAAAGTAAAGGTACAGATAATAATAATAATAATTTTTTATTTATTTTATTGAATGGATGGGCGGGTGCGTGAGTGCGTGAGTGCGTGCGTGCACGTGCATAAAATGACAAGATTCCAAATTGATAAGACGATGACGATAAGACGATGCGATAACAAAAAAATCTTTTCTGGAATATTTGCTGGAAATAATTTATTATTATTTTTTAAATCGTTATCAAACGAAAAAAAAAAAAAAGGTGGGGGACTTTTTTTCGTGTCCCTCGTGGAATGAGAGGGGGAGGGAGGGTAATGGGAGGGGGGAAATACCCATTTAAATTTATATAAATCGATACCGGCACGAATTAAAAAGAAAATTAATTCATTTATTTAATTGAAAAATTAATGTCTACGTTTTACTCTCTCGTTAATCTCTCTCACTCTCTCTTTCTCTCTTTTTTTTTTTAATATTTTAATTGTTTAAAAGTAACAGTATTCGATGCCGGTTTTAATTATTTATAACAAATTAAAAATCAAAAAAAAAAACGAACGAACGAACGAACGAACGTGGGAGGGAAACGTTTTAACGTATTTAACACCGCGTATCGTTAAATCAAAATGGCGGCTGCGGCGGCAAATCATTTTAGATTATTATTATTTTTTGTTTAAACCGTAACCGATCCATCATCGAATTATTTAATAAAACGGTTCGTACTTATTTATTATTATTATTATTATTATTATTTACATCGATAACTATTAATATCTTTTTTCTTTTAACGGATATTTTTTTTTAAAAAAAAAAAAAAAAAAAAATGAAAATTGACGTGGATTAGGTTTTTTTTTCTCGTGTCACGATTTTCACGTGTGATCGTTTATATTGAGAGAGCGAGAAAGAGAGAGATAGAGAGAGAGAAAAACATCAACAGTGATTATCGTAGTTGTGTATACGCCCCCCAACAAAAAACAACTTCACTTTTCACTTCATTTTCATTTTATCATACTCATTATTATTATTATTATTATTATTATTATTATTATTATCATTATTATTATTATTATTATTATTATTATTATTATTATTATTATTATTATTATTATTATTATTATTATTATTAATTCAACGTGGAAGTAGAATTCGATTCGGAAATTTTTTAAATATTTAAAAACAAATTTGAAAGGTTTGCGTAAGGTTAACAAATAAAAAAAAAAAAATAAAGAGCGAAAAAAATTCGTTATCGAAAACGTTTTTTCCTGGTTCTTTGGGGGAATCCCCGCCTCTCCTCGCCTCCCTCCGTCCCACCCTCCATAAAAAAAATTTTTTAATCTTTCATTAATTTTAAATTTTAACCTCCTCGTTTTTATCCCGGGGGAATACTTAAACGAGTACTCGTGGCACACTAACGAAAAAAAAAAAAAAAATTAAGATGAAGAATATTAAAAGAAGAAGAAGAAGAAGAAGGAGGAGAGAAAAAAAAATCATTTAATATAAATTCGATCGTAATAATAATAATAATAATAATTATTATCATCATTATCATCATCATCATGATCATCATCATCATCATCATCATTATCGCCACCATTTTCATTCATTTTTATGACTGTAATTATAGCAACACTTTAAAGAGTTGCACAAAAAAAAATTATTTTTAATTAAAAAAAAAACTCTCGTGGTTTGTTACACAATTTTTTTTTTTTTCTTAAAATCTTGATTAATTTTTTTTTTTTTTTTTTTTTTTCTATCTCCACGTTAACGTTTGTCGCCATAGATTAAAAAAAAAAACAAAAAAGAGGAAAAGTTTTGAAATAGTTTAATTAGAAAAAAAAAAAAAAAAAGAAAAAAACTCGTTTTAAAAAAAAACTATCGATAAATTCAATTTAAAAAAATTAATTTCAACGTGTTTAAAAGAAAAGCGAAAATGATATCATCATCATCATCATCATTATCATCATCATCATCATCA
>NW_002987829.1:192345-207345 GCF_000006295.1 Pediculus humanus corporis
TTATTATTATTATTATTATTATTATTATTATTATTATTTTTATCTATCGAACGTCACGTTCGTTTTAAGGGATTTAATTATAACCTCATTGGCGGAATAATTAGTAAGGAAAAACGTGTTAATCGATTTTACTACCACGTTGTTAAAATCTTATTTTTAAAAACATAAAAGCGTATATGAACCGTTTGAAAATTTACACATTTTTTTTTTTTTTTTTTTTTTTTTTGTACGACGACGAACACGACGAATCGCGCCTAAAAATAGGAAAATTTTCTTTTTTTTTTTTTTTATTAAATTATTTTATTCATTGCGCGATCGTTTTTATCATTATTAATATGATAAATATTTTTTTTTTTTTTTTTTTTTTGCGCTCAAGTAATAAAAATTGTGTGATGGTGATGGTGATGGTTGTTGTTGTTGTTGTTGTTGTTGTTGTGGGGTATTGGGTAGTCAAATTTTAGCCAATTTGGCACCATTCGCAGACTAATTAATTAACCAAAAGAAAAAAAAAAAATTTTTTTTTTTTCTTTTTTTTTTTTTCCGATGGCAGTGAACTTTATAATTTTCATTCGTGATTTGTTTATTCTATCATCGGTTTACTCTCTCTCTCTCTCTCTCTCTCTCTTATTCTCTGTCGTTCTCTCTCGGTTTCTATTTGGCTTTCTCTCTCTCTCTTTAAAAATCTGTTTTTCTTTCTCTTATTCTGTCTTTTTCCTTTTGCTTCTCTCTCTCTCTCTCTCTCTCTATCTCTCTGTAAGAAATTTTCAACGATTGAATTTTCTCTGCAGGGTCTTTAGTCATTGAATGAAGAAATTTTTTTTTTTTCTTTTTTAAAATTTTTTTGGCGGGAATTTCAAAAATTTTTTAATTTTTTTTTCAAGAAAAAAGAAATGAAATTTTTCTATTATTATTATTATTATTACTTTTTCGTGGTGGTGGTGGGGGGGGGGGTATAAACACACACACATTCATAATAATAATAATAATAATAATAATAATAAATCGAAACGAGTTTTTTTTTTTTTTTTTTTTTTCATTTGTTATAACAAATATAATTACGTTTACTAACTAATATTAGGATATACGAATTCAATGGTGGCGCATTATTAATATAAGAAACAAGTTTTTTCATTTTTACTCTTTGACAAATAAGTCGAAATCCCTTGGGGGGCGATTCGAGTTAGGAAAAAAAAAAAAAATTTTTTTGTTTTTAAACGACACGAAATTCCCCCCCAAAAAAAAAAATTTAATTTTTTTTATTCGTTTTTTTTTTTTGCCGAAATAAAATGTATGTCGTCGTTATTCGTTTGCTTTTTTCCTATTGATGAAAAATCGATTCGTTTTTATTATTATTATTATTATTATTAATATTTTTTTCATAAAGTTGGCCAGACTGATATATCGGGTTTATATCAGACTGTAAAAAAGAAAAAAACGAATTTTTTAGTTGTTGTTGAATTTTTACGATAAACAAAAAAAAAAAATTTTATTTATATATTTTGACGCTGTTTAATTTTGCTCTCGTTAACTGTTTTTTTTTTTTTTTGCGAACGTTTAAGAGTTACAAATTATTATTATTATTATTATTATTATTATTATTATTATTATATATAAACTTTTTCTTTAGAAGACAAAAAAAACAAAAAAAAAAAATTATCGAAACGATAACTTTTAAATGGTTTTTTTTTTTTTTTAAAAATGGATGATAAATCATTGACGTCATTCATTCATTCATTCACTCATTCATTCACTCATTCATTCACTCACTCATTCATTCATTCATTCATTCCACGTCGATTTTTTTTTTTTTTGTATCAAAAACAAGATAGACACGCGAAAAAAATAAAAAATTCTTTTAACTGTAATAAAAAATAAGTCGGGAATCAAGGTACGGGAAATTTTTTTTTTTTTTTTTTTTTTTTTTTTTTACCCAGGTACGCATTTTTTTTTTTTTTAAATGTGATGTAAAAACCGAAGTTTTGTTATTACTGCTATAAATCACGAGTTTTACGATAAAAAAAAAAAATAATGATGATAATAATAACGGAGAAAATCCGTATAATGTAGAAAGTAAAAGTGAATTTCACGTTTTGTAAAATCAACTAACTAACTAACCGTAAACAAAAAAAAAAAAATCATTATTATTATTATCATTTTATTTATGCGTTTAAATGCGTACCAAAAAAAAAAGGAATTATTTATTAAGAGGTATTTTTCGGTTATCATCGGATGACTTAAAAACCTACAAAAACCTGTCCGGGAAAAAAAAAAAAAATTTTTTTTTTTTTTTTTCAAAAATTAGCACTTTACACTTTATAACAAGTTTTACTTACCCCCGGGGTTATATTTTAATTAATTTTGACAATTGAATTTATATATATACTTTTATATTAATATATATATATATATATATAAACATATATATATATTTTGAAACGATGAAAATTCTATTTCGCCTACGTGTTTTAAGAGAGAGAGAGAGAGAGAGAGAGAGAGAGTGAGTGAGTGAGTGCAAAGAAGTAATCGTCTGAATCTCTTGTTAATTTCACGGTCGACGATGATGGAAAGATCAGACACCATTGCCAACCTCCGCACACAATTTGGTTCATGAATTTTTTTTTTTTTTTTCTCACAAAAAAAAAAACAAAATTCATGATTTATTTAATTATTTAAAAAAAAAATTAAACAAATTCTCGGAGGGCATTTTGTTTTTTTTTTCCACGTAAAAATTTTAAAAATAAAAAAAAAAAAAAAATTCGTTAGAAAACAATAAATAAATATGGGGAAGGTAGGAGGTTAATAAAAAAAAAAAAATTTTCTCGATAATTTTTTAACTAAAAGATTTTTTTAAAATATCGGCGCTGGAAGAATTAAAAAAAATAAATAATAATAATGATAATAATAGTAATGGCGACGATATAGCCTCGAACGATAAATATAGCGAAACGATTATTTATTTATTTATTTATTTATCTATTTATTCGCTACGAGTTTGAAATGTACAAAACAAAAAAGCATTATTATTATTAATATTACTACTACTACTACTACTACAGGATAACCTGTTTGAAATTCAATATGGCCGTATATATATATATATATATATATATATATATATATATATATATATATATATATATATATATATTTGGTAACATTGATAAACGCAAAAAGGAAAAAAAAAAAAAACTATCGAAGTTTATGGGGGTAATTAATTATTTCGGATTATTTCGGGTTTTTTTACCTTTAAAAAAAAAAAAACGGTATTAACGGCTCTTTTCTTCTCTCTCTCTCTCTCTCTCTGTTTCTCTGTCTCTCTCTAAGAATTATTAACGAGATGACCTTGAAAATTTGAAAATTATTTGCCGCCCGCCAAAAAAAAAACTTAAACGCCGTCGCGAAAGGTAAAAGAATAGATTAATGAATTTAAATTTTTAAAAACCCGCGAAATGGTGTAAATTTAAAAAAAAAAAACGGAAAAAGTTTACGATTGGTTGAAAAAAAAGAAAACGAAATTAACCAATCAGAAAAATGATTGCGGAAAAAATCCGACCAATGATATTAATTTAAAAGGAAAAATGAAAACGTTCGAATTGATTGTTTGTGTTTTTCCGTTAATTTAAAAAAAAAAAAGTGGAAATAGATTTTTTAAAAAAATTAATTGTCGTGGCATTAGTTTAAAACGAATAAAAGTCGTAGTTAAGGAAAAAAGGAAATGAAATATATATAATTCGAAGGTAATTTTAAAAATAAAAAAATTATGTACTTGAGAAATGTATGTCGGAAGGAAGGAAGGAAGGAAGGAAGGAAGGGTGTGTAAATGAAAAAATAAAAAAAAAGAACAAAGTGCCAAGTGGGTTGTTATTGTTGTTGTTGTTGTTATCCAGATTATAAAATTATGAATTATTAAATAATGATAATAATGATAAGAATAAAAAAATAATAAAATAAAATTATTTCGGTCAAGTTTAAAACGTTAAAATCGTGACGATAACAAAAGAATCGTTGTTGATGACACGAAAATGTTGTTGGGTTTGTTAACAACAAACGGGGGTACAATTCAAAAGGAGAAGAGAGGTGGGGGGAAGGAGGGGGAAGGGAATGAAAATCCCACATTTTTTTTTTTTTTTGTAACCTACTTTTAAATATTTCGTGTTTGTTGTTTTTGTTTTTTCTTTGATAATAATTAATTAACAAAAAAGAAAATTATTTGATTTACGTTTGATAATTATTAATTCGATAAAAAAAAAAATAATGAGATTTCCCGTGGAACTAAAGTCGAGAACACCCACGTGTCTACTGCCACGACATTAATAAAATTACTCTATTGTTTTTTTTAAAAAAAATAATAAATTAATTTTCGTGGTGTGTAATGATTTTTGTGTAAAATGTGGGATGAATTCGACATTTAAAAAAAAAAAAAAAAAGGTAATTAGTGCGTGTGTGGGAGGAAAAGTTTGTATCCCCCCCCGGGGGGTAAAAGTTGCAACGACGTCAAGAACAAAATGAACATAATGAGTGTGCAAGAGGAAACACACGCAAGCCCACCCCACTCGAAAACTTTAGAGTATTCATTTTCGGTTATGAAAACGGATATACGATGAACAAAAACGTACAAACACGGAAGAATCAATCAAATGCCAAAAAAAAAAAAAAAATGGCGTCGTGTGGACTACTGGAAGGAATGGCGAAATCGACGATGGGTTATGCCCTCCTACACAATTTTCCAATAACCACGTATCGATCGATATTCAAACATTGATTCATACGGAATGAAGAAAGAAGAAAACCTGCGGTGCGAAGAATGCAGAAGAAAAACATTCGTAAAACTTGTCGTTATTAATAATGATAATAAAAAAATCCAAAGAAAAAAAAAAAAAACGACAGCAGTAAAAAAAAAAAAAAAAAAAACGAAACATCCAACAGAGAGTAAAACTATTAATCGCACGAATACAAACATAAATTTAATAATAAAAAAAAAAAAAAAAAAATTTCATTTTCTGATGACACGACGAATAAAAAAGAAAAGAAAAATTTCAAGGTCAATAAAAAACCTGATTTCGACCCAAATGGATGACGACGAAGAGAAAGAGGAGAGGAGAGGAGAGGTTGGTTTGTTTGTTTGTTTGTTTATTTTTCAAACGACGTTTTGCCAACCTTTAATAATAATAATAATAACAATTAAGAGAGATATCGTACCTGGATCGAATCCAGGCGACGTTTCCAGGTGTAAAAAATTTTATTTTTTTGGGGGAAAAACACTTTCTTCCCCCCCCCCCGAACCCCGGACACCACACACACAAATAAGGTTATCATGAAAAAATGACAAACATGGATTCATGGATTTAAATCGTTATTTGATATTTTTTTAAATATCCCGTGGCGTTTTTATTTATTGTTAAAAACATATTGGCGGAATAATAGTGATATTTAAAACTAAAATTTGTTTGTTTGTTTGTTCGTTTGTTTGTTACCCCGTGTGTGAAAAACCCGCAAAATTGGGTTACACGTTTGTCTTTTACGAATTGATTGACGACGAAATAACAAAAAAAAAAAATAAAAAAAAAATTTATTATAAAAATAAGTCCATTTAAAAACTAGACAAAACTTTTTCTTTCTTTCTTTGTTGTTTGTTGTGTGTATACATAAAATAAATTTTTAACAGCTGCTGCCAACATTTGCAGTCAAAAAAAAAAAGAAAAAATAATTATACATTTTTGACAAAAATTACTACTGGTGGTAGTGGTAGTGGTAGTAGTAGTCGGAATAATAACAAATATTTAAATATATGGATAAATAAAAATTTTCGTGGCATTAGACAACGATACATTAACATAATATTTATATATTTAAAAATTAATTTTTACCGGGGAAAAAAAATTAAAAAAAATATTGTTTAAATCAATCGTTCGTTCTTTCGTTCTTTCGTTCGTTCGTTCATTCATTCATTCATTCATTCAATCAATCAATCAATCAATCAATCAATGACTCGATTAAAATTTATTTAATAATATTTTTAAAGGCATAAAAAAACATAAAATTTATCCTTTTTTTTTTGCTCTAAAAACAACATTAAATAATTTAAATGTTTTCTAAGAAATTTAAATCGTAAACCGAAGGAAAAAAAAAAAAAAAGTTTTTGGGATTTTTAAGGGAGGGAAAGGGTGGGGAGAGAGAACTCGAGTGGGGGGGCGTAGGGGGTACTCGCGTCTTTTTGCATTTTAATATTTAAAAATGACAGATACGACTAAAATAATAATCGTTTTAATTGCCAAACGCGCACAAAAACAAAATGGTTTTTTTTTTTTTTTTTTTTTTTTCGGGGGACCGAAGTATGTATATAAATCAATGAGGAAATAAAAAAAGAATGCAGAGATTTTTATTACGTACCTATAGACAAAAAATAAAAAAATATAAAATGTCGGGGCACGAAAAAAAAGAAAAATTTTTCCCATCTCGCGTACCTGACTGATTTAAAAAAAAAAGAAAAAAAATCGATAATGTTGTTATCGATCGATATATCGAAGAGTTAATATCGAAATAATAATTTTTTAACGGTTAAAAAAAAAAAAAAAAAAAATTAGACTGGGGGGGACTCGACAATTATCGCGTGTGTGTCGGGTGTTAATTGGTAAAAGTTTATCGAGTAGTACCGATCGGGAAGTTTATTTTACGAATCGTTATTATTCAAAAAAAAAAAATTTTTTTCTAACGTGGAAGAAGAAAATGAAAAGGGAAAAAAAGGAAAAAGAAATTTTCTCTTTTTTTTAAACGATCGTAACGGTTTTTTTTTTTTTTTTTCAAACGTCATTTTTATTTTTTTTAAAACGTATGTTTAAAATTATTTATTATATTTCATTTAAATTCTAGTGCCACTACTTTTTCTACTACTTCGATCGATTCGTTTAATTTTCAATTAAATAAAATTTATTAAAATTGTTTTTAATTTCTGGGTCAGCTACGATAAATTCATCGTTTATCAGTAAAACAATTAATAATATTAAGAAAATTTTTTTATTTTTATTTTGCAACGACCTTTGCATTCTTATTTTATTTAATTTATTTAATTAATTTACGCGAGCGACCTCGCACGCACAAACCTGAACCTTACCAATACCCCGAAAACCTTAAAAAAAATTTTTTTTTCACTCGTAACTCGTACGTTTTTCCTTCGAAAGCAGAAGACGATTTTAAATTCACGATTTTCATTTACGAAAAATAGAGTCTGTATTGTCTATTACCACGTCGGGGGAGGGGAGGGGAAGGGGGAATTTATTTACGATTTTGATAAGGAAAAGAATAAGAAGGAAAAGAAGGCATTTGATAAAATTCAAGGTCAGGTACGAATAAAAAAAAAAAAAAAAAAAAAAAAAAAAAACTACAATTTGAGAATAATGCACACATTTAAATAATAATAATAATAATAATAGTAATATTGATAATGATAATGATGATGATAATAATAATAATGATAATACGTAATTGGTTGTTGTGCGTACGTGTGAACTATCACGTAGTTGTTACATTTTTTTTAATTTTTTTTTTTTTTTTGCTCTCGTTATTTAATTTGCTGCAAAAAAAAATTTGCTTATATAAGTCGTTAAACTCTTTGATTCCGTAAGCGAAACGTTAATAACGACTTTTTTAAAAAATGGCGGCCTTGAGAAAAATGATTTGAATGTCAAGATCGTTTGACGATGAAAAGTCGTTGCACACACACACGCATACACACACGGGCGCGCATTTAGATACGCCGCTGATTTTCTTTTTCTTAATTAAATGGATGAATGAGTCCATCATCGTCGTCGTCGTCTTTCTTTGTTATAACCATTTCGCGAAAGGAGAGAGAAAGAGAAAGAGAGAGAGAGAGAGAGGAAGATGATAATTAAATTTGCCATATTTTAAAAAATCATATTAAAGTGGAATTAGACAAATCGAACCGACGGAAAATTATTAAAATTTTCGTTTCAAACTCTTAACCGATATCAACTTTGGTTGTTATTGTTAAGGTTTTAAGGTTCAACGATCCCGCCCAAAACATTTTTAACATTCACACCTTTTTTTTTTTTTTTTTTTTTTTTTTTGTTGTAACCGCGTTTTGTTGTTTTCCCTTAAAGTCTATTAGACAACCGTAAATTATTATTTGGTTGTGTTGGCTGATGATAGCCTTTGAAAATAATAATGATAATAATAATAATAAAAGAGGCCAATATATCAACCCCCCGTCGGATTAATCTAAGACTTAATTTCGTCCCAGAAAAAAAAATAATACAAAATCTCATCCGACACCGGCCATTAAATTATTCGGTTCGGATAATTTCATTTTTTTCCACCACCCCCCGCCTCCCCACCTCACCTTCCCGTTCCTCGGTGAGAATATTTTTTTTTTTTTTTTAGAAAAAAACGTGGTAGAAGAATTAAAATCGTGTCAGACGTTTGTATATACGTCGTCGTGGAATTTTCTTTTTATCATTCATTTTCCGAAAAAAAATTTAATAAATTCGTTTTTCTAATGCCACGTTTAAAAAAAGAAAATCCGCGTGTTAATATTATTATTATTATTATTATTATTATTATTATTTTAAATATCGTTCGAATCCCCCCCTCTCGCCCCCCAAAAAAAAATTAAAATAATTCGAACGTTTTTACTTTTTTTCCTCTGTCAATTTCTCTTTCTCTCACTAAAAATAATTTTTTTTTTTTTTCCTTGTCGACTGACCTTTAACCTTAATTTATATTGTGAACATAAATAAAATAGTAGTAGTAGTAGTAATAATAATAATAATAATAATAATAATAATAATAATAATAATAATAATAATAATAATAATAATAATAATAAGTAATTTCAATGACAAGTTTTCTTTTATACAGACGATATTTTTATGAGCCTCTTTTTAAAAATATTTCACATGAAAAACAAAACAAGAAAACGAGACGTTAAATTATTATTATTATTATTATTATTATTATTTATTTTACCCCCGCGTACCTGTGTCGTTAACATTTCACCCACCGATTCCAGGTTTGTTCGATTAGGTTCGTTATATACGACGTACGTGATTAACATAGATAAAAATAAATAGTCAATCGTACCCAATTATCAAGCAGAAGAAAAAATAAAAACGGAAACGGAAAGACAAAAAAAAAAAATTTTTTTTATATATTTCGATGATTCGTAATTTTTAAAAGAATTTAATATCCTTGATACGGTACTTTTACCCTTAAGCAAAAATAAGGAAAATTAGAAGGCGGTGCTTTTGTAAAAAAAATAATTAATAAAAAAAAATGGGAGAAAAATTTTCATTTACGTGTTTATCATATGGGATAGAGAGGGGGGGGGAGCGCGATGAAGTTTTCTCATTAAAATAAAAATGGCGAGACTTCCGGTAAAGAAATCGATTTCCTTTTTTAAAATCTTATTATTATTATTATTATTTTATATTTAAAATTGTAAATTTTTGGAAAAGTTTTAAAATAATAGAATTGATGCGGTCGGTTTTTTTAAAAAAACGAAGGGTTTCGAAACGAAACAACAACAAACGACAAACGACAAACGGTTTTTTTTTAAACGAAATAAGTTTGCAACAAAATAAATAAATATTAAAGTTAATAAATTTTTTTTTTTTTAGTTAAATAAAAACCACTCTTTTTTTTTTACGTTTCCAGTTTTTTTTTTTTTTTTTTGATTTAACTGGAGAGAGAGAGAGATTTATTAATGGATGCTGGAAATGTTGATATGGACCTGACAAAACGACACAATACTTACTTTCGACTCGACATTCATTTTAATTTATTTAATTTATTTTTAACGACCGAAAATAAAAAAAAAAAAAAAAAATTTTCCCAACGTTTCTTTCTATCTATCAATGCGAAAATTAACCCGTTATCACAATTACCGATTACTGTTATTCTCTTATCAACTATTATTATTATTATCAGTGGAGGACGATGATGGCGATTTTCGTTTTATTTTTTTTAGTTAATTATTATTGATTTTTTATTAGTTTTTTTTTTTTTTTTTTTTTTGGTGAATTGATTGCGCGTTTCGGTAGGCGTGTGTGTGTACAACGTCAATAACAACGTGCAATGAATCTTTCTAGAAAAAAAAAGAAGCTCGTCAAACGTGTTTATTCTTAAATGGAATTTCTTTCAAACGTTCGGTCACATTCACCAAGTTTTTGTGCTATGACAATTTTTTTTTTTAATCGAATATTTTGTGTTTTTTTTTAAACGTGGAAGAAGAAGGTATACGCTCGCACGCGAAAAAAAAACGAGTAGTTGCGACCACGTGAAAATAATAAAAAAAAAAAATTTATTCGTTGACGAATAAATCGCGGATCGGATGAAAGAGAGAGAGAGAGAGAGAGAGAGGGGGAAACGATATTGCAATCATCGATCGATTGATCGATGGATCGATCAATCGATCGATCAATTAATCAATAAATCATCCAAATCAATTCGTAGCAATCGATAATAATTTATTAATAAAATAAATAAGTAAATAAATTTTACCATTGGCAAAATTAAAATGATAATATTATTTTAAAGGGTTTATTAATAGCGCTTCTTTTTTTTCGCCATTGATACTAAAAAAAAAAAAAAAATTAATAATGATAATAAATCGTGTCAATAGACAGAAAACTAATTTAAAAAAAAAAAAAAGAAAAGTTATTTATGGGTTGCGCGTGATTTTTCTTTTCTTTTTTTTTTTTTATTGTTTCGCGGTCGTGAATTCGGCAAAAAGAAAATTTTTTATTTTTTTTTAACCGGAAGTCGTGTCGTTTTTAACGTGTCAGAAACACGGAAGTTTTTTTTTTCGTTTAAAAAAAAAAAAAAGCGCGAAATTCAAATTTAAAAAAAAATTTTGTTTTTGCGATGACCCGTCGCGTGATTCGAATTTTTTTTTTTTTTGTGTTGGTGAAAAGTCGAATCGAACGAGTCTCGTTCGAGACTCGAACAAGACTCGTTCGATTCCCCATGACCTATAAAAAAAAAAAAAATATGCGTGCACACATGTATGGATAAAAATCAGGTTCGGTCACATAAAAAAAAAAAAAAAGTGGAAATAGAAAATTTCAAAATGAAGTTTTTTTTTTTTTTAAATTTTAAATTTTCGACTGGAGGTGTTGAAAGGTATAACTCGTGACGATGTCGATGATAATGATAATGAGAATGATGATGATGATGATGATGATGATGATGATGATGAAAAACATAAAATTCATGAGTGTTCGAGTGTGTGTGTGTGTGTGTTTGTGTGTGTCTGTTTGTAATAATCCGACATTATTGGTCAATTTTTATGTTATGATGATAACAAACAATAACAAACATTTAAAAAAGTCGTCTGCTGTAAAATCGAAATCGATTTTTTTATTTTTTCTCGTCGTTCTTATGTTTTAAATAAGTAGTAAAAAGTATTAATTGCTAATTAGTTTTGATTTTTTTTTACGGTCGATTTGTTGTTGTTTCCGTTGAATTTCGTCTTGTTTCCTTTTTAAAATTCAAATTCGATAATCTCGTCATCGTCAGATTTTTTTTGTTTTTTTCTTTGTTTGTTTGTCGAAATGAAAAAAATTTCCACCGTTTGTGTTACGACACTCACGAATCGTTCAACCGTTTTTAAAAAATTTCATTTCCCATTTTTTTTTTTTTTGTAATCGATATTTAAAGATGGCGGAAACGACGACGACGACGACGACAGCCTTGATAATAAAATATTAATTTTTTTTTATTAATCTAGTGACACTTTTTTTTTTTTTGTTTCGTGCGCGTCTTAATTTGCAAATTTTATTTATTTTTTCGTGCCTTTTCTTTTTCTCGTATCAGTTTACTTTTTTTTTTTTTCTCTCTTTCTTTCTTAAAAGTTTTCAATTTCCGTTTCCGTTTAAGGATAGTAAAATTACACGACGGATTTTAAACTTGACCTAATAAAAACAAAAAAAAAAAAATTGTCTAGAATGTTTTGTTTACGAGATTTACTTCGACGTTTGCAATTTGTCTACGTTTCCGCTTCCGCTACAAATCCGACAAACGGAAAAGTTTGTCTCGTTTGTTTCATTAACAATCGGAGCGAATCAATAATAATAAAAAAAAAAAAAAAAAACTCATCGATTGATATAACGCGGGTTGATGACGCCGACAAGTATTTGATAATTGTTTACTTTTGTTTGTTTTGTTTGTTTGTTTGTTTGTTTGCCTGTCGCGTTTACGTTTGTCCCATCACGAGTAAATTAATTGATTACGTAAAACAATTTTTTTTAAAAATTGTTTATCGCGTTTGTCGCGTGACAACCCGGAAAATAAACAATGGAAAAAAATCGTAATGAAAACATTTTTTTTTTCTTTTTTTTTTTTCGTGGTTGTTATTGTTGTGGTTGTTGTTGTATTTCGGTTGTCGAAAGTTAGTTCCTTTTTTTTTTTTTTTTTCTAAAAATGTTTCGGAATTAAAATTCTTTTCTAGAACAACTTTTTATTATTCCATGTGTTATAATTTAAGTGGAAAACTATACGGGGCGTTAATGATGACAACCGAGTCTTAATTCTAATCTATTTCATCTATTCATTAGCGGCAACATTCTTCTGTCTATCTTTTTGTCATCTAATAATTGGTGTCTTCATCATCATCATCATCATCATCATCATCATCATGTTCTTCCATTTTTTTTAATATTTTTTTCTTCACTCACTCACACCAACAAACAAAAAAAAAAAAATTTCTTTTCTCATATTTCATCATCAACATCATCATTATTATTTTATTTAACAACTTAATAATATTTGAGAGAAAAATAAAAATGGCGACTGTTTTGTTAAAGTTTGTACGGAATAGATATATATGATTATGCGAATGTAGTAGGTAAACGGGAAGAGGGGGAGGGTGAAGGGGGGGAAAACAACAAACGTTCGCTTGTTTGTTTGGTTAAACGACTTTTGCTTTCCATTTTTTTTTTTTTTTTCGTTTCTTTTTTGACCGGTCAAAACGGTTGGAAATTTTCGAACGTTCTAGGAAAAAAAATGGGTGATAAAATAAAATAAAAAAGAAAAACGATTACAGGTCGTGACCTTTCTCTCTCTCTCTCTTTCTCTCACGTAAAAAAATTTTTTTTTTTTTTTTAGTTTACCGCAACCCGTAGCAAAATAATAATAATTTATTTCTGTCGCAAAATCACGAATTTGTTAATAACGAAACCGAAGTTTTTTTTTTTAAACAAAAAAACGCTAATAATAATAATAATAATAATAATAATAATAATAATAATAATAATAATAATAGTAATAATAGTAGTAGTAATAATAATAATAATAAATTAAAAATAAAAGGTTTCTTTGTTACTCATTAAAAAAAAAACAAAAAAAATTTTTTTAATTAATTTTAAAAGGTTAGGAAGGAAGGGATCCTTTAAATAAAAAAAAAAATTAGCGTTTCATTGATCAATAAAAATAAACAAACAAACGTGGGGATCCGCAAAAACGTAGACAAAATAAAAAAAAAAACGTGGAAGTAAAAAAAAAAAAAAAAAAAGAAAATATTTTATTAATAATTATAACGTATTGTTTTTTGATTTTTTGGCGCCTAGCGGTTAAGACGTCGCCACTTTGTAAATTCAGAATACCGGTACGTGGAAAACAATCGAAAAAAATTTTTTTTTTAAAATAGCAGAAGAAAAAAAACAAAACAAAAACAACCGGAAAGTTTAGACGCGTTTTATCGTCGTAAATCGTGGCTTTTGTTTAAAAAAAAAAATTAATAATTTTTTTAAAAAAAAAAAAAATGAAAAATTCACGTGTGTCGTGTTCTTCTCACCGTCTTCTCCCTCCCTCTCCCCCCCCCACTCCCACTCCCCATCACAAAATTATCCCACTTTAATACGGCGATAATAGACTATTAATAAGTCCCCCGAAGTAAAAAACAAAAAAAAAAAAAAAAGGAAAATTTACAAAAAAACGCTTTTGCACCTCGAAGGAATTTCCCCGTTCTCTCTCTCTCTCTCTCTCTCTCTTTCCATGAAAAAAAAAAAAAAAAATTGATTAATAGGTTTTTGATAGGTGGTCCTCGAGGATAAGATAAAATTTTTTTTTAAAACGACTCCCAACCGACGATTCCCGAAAACCACGAATTCTCTTCCCTTTTCCCTCCTCCCTCTCCTCCCCCTCAAGGAAGTTTCTTTCCGTGCATTAAAAAAAAAAACTTTCACTTATGTAAAATGTGCAAACGTAATTTAAATGTTAATAATTTTAAATTTTTCAAAGGTTGGTAACACTTTTAACAAACATGGAGGGAAAAAAACCGTTGAAATATTTTCCGGAAGTGAAAATCCGATTGTTAGGAGTTTGTTCGATTCGATCAAAAAAAAAAATTTAAATTCTAACGGTCATGATTTGTCGCCATTTTTTTTTTCGTTTGTTTGTTTGTTTGTTTGTTTGACGCGAATCCATTGTTTTGAAAACCGTGAGATATTTCTTAAATTAACACTTTTCTTTTCTTTTTTTTTTTATAACTTAATTTGTACTCGATTTAACGTTCACACGCACACGCGCACGCACGCACGCACACAAATAATTTATCGATACGAATATAAAGTTCATGACACTTTCTTTACTTTTTATTTTTAAAAATTATTATTAAATATTTATTACGAGAATAGCGGTGGCTTTGTTAATTTATTCGAGGAGGGAGGGGAGGATGGGAAACCTGAACGCACACCACCAACGACAACAACAAATGTTTAATAAAGAAATTTTTTTTTTGTTTTGTTTCAGACGAAGTAAAAAAAGAGAAAATTCTTCGATGACTGCAGACGAAATTATTAAAAAAAAAAAACTGTCAACAATATGTTTAAACAATGAATAACAACAATGTCGGCCATTATTTATATTTCATGGCGTTAAGTTTTTTTTTTTTTTTTAACGGGGAGAGAGAGCGAGAGAGGGAGCAGAAGACGACGACGAAAATGAAGGTAAGAATATTTTATTTTATTTTTTTTTTCTAAAAACACG
>NW_002987829.1:212345-213556 GCF_000006295.1 Pediculus humanus corporis
GAGTGAGAAAAAAAAAAAGGAAAAGAGTTGGTGGAGTTTTCTAGAAACAAACAAAACAAACGAAAAGAAAAAGAAAGAAAAGTTATTATTCTTTTTTCTTTCTTTCTCTCTTTTTAAACTTTCTCTCTCTTTCTCTCTCTTTCTCTCTGTATCTCTCTCTCTCTCTCTCTCTCTGTCGAAAAAAAAAAGGAAAGGAAAAAAGTTAAAAAAAGGAATATTTTTCGGCCATTTGCCAGACGACGACGGTTTTGCCAAAGTCATTCAAGTCGTAAATTATTCTGCATTTTTTTTTACACCGCCTGCTCTTAATGTGTGTGCGTGCGTGCGTGCGTGTATATATATATATATATATATATATATATATATATATATATATATATATATATATATATATATATATATATATATATATATATAAATACGTACGACTGTCTTTCTCTCTCTATCCTTCTTTTCCTCCTATTGTTTTTTCATAGAGTAAAAAAAGCAATAAAATAAAATAAAAAGATGTATACCATAACGAAACCGTTAATTATGTCACTTTTTCTCTCTCTCTAAACAAATTATCAAAATGATTGATTATTAAAGCAGACGAAATTTTATTTATTTTTACGGTTTTTTTTTTTTTTTATTTTTTGTTTTGTTTTGTTTAAATAAAAACGACTGTTCAAAAAAAAAAAAATAAAAAAATAATTAGTTATAAAAAAAAAATTTTTTTTTTTTTTTTTTTTTTCGTTAATCAAAACGTTTGTTTTAACTCGCGCGAATTTATTAAAACAAAACAAAATAATTCTTTCTAGAAAATTCTATGAGTTGTACGGATTTGTTTGTTTGTTTGTTTGTTTCTTTCATTTTTTTTTTTTATTAACGAAAAATTCATTCAAACGTTTCGATCCCATATTTCATAGACTATTTCACTCCTTCGCATTTAACCCTCGTCATCATCATCATCATCATCATCATCATTATTATTATCGTCATCGTGGTCGGTATTTTAAATTTAATTTTATATCAATCAAATCTAATAAAATAAGTTATAAAAAAAAAAAACCTTTTAAAAAAAAGAAGGAAAAATGTTACAAAATATCAGTATTATTATTATTATTATTTATTAGTATTATTATTATTATTGGGATTATTATTATTATTATTATTAATATTTTTGAAAACCTAAAAACCAAAACTATATATATATATATATATTATTAAAA